>NW_027069500.1:1167058-1208389 GCF_002906115.3 Quercus suber
TGGTGTCGCCGATCCTTGGTCGGTATCCATGGGTGGTTCATAATCGTTTTTCTCCTCTCTCAGACCTGGGTGATTGGGTTGTTGATGAGTTTGTGGAAGGGGAAGATCATGTTGAAGTACAAAAGAGCCACCACCGGTGTAATACTTGTTTTAATTTCAAACAATTTGATTTGTAGTTGTTTGGAATTTTATTTCTTACATTCATATACATTTTTTTTAATATCAAACCCTAACTTTTTGATTCGTGTTATGTTTGTTTTTCTCTAAAAATGTGTTCTTCTAACGGCAAAGGGAGAGGTGGGTAACAGATCTCTAACGGAAGGGACTTCAGGTGGGTAAAGTGATAACGGAAGGGATCTCAGGTGGGTAAAGTGATAAGTTTTGAACCACGGGTAGGCAAAGTGAAAACGGGTCTAACCTCAGGTGGGTTTACTGTAATTATCCCTATATTTAAATTTGGCTTGTTTGCGAAATAAATGAACATAAGCAAATCTTTTTTCTCGAATCGAATTCGAATTATTTATAAATAACTTGTCTCGTTTACAACCCTATAATAAACTCAATAAAATTAAACTTGAACCTCAAACTCAAATAATAAAAAAAATACATACATACATACATTCATACATACTAGTCTCTGAGTATGCGCTCACGCGCGTGCTCGAGACTCTTCTATTTTTTAGGTAAAAATTAATAATTTGCATTTATTATAATTGAGATTTTTACTTTTTCCAATCACAAAAAAAAAATAAAAAAATAAAAATGAATACATGGGGTGAGTTTTGTAGATTAAAGGAGTTTTAAAACTAACAAAAGAGTGATCTTATTTTGTAGGGAGTTAGAGAGTAGAAGTAGAAATTTAAATTAACGTAAAAGTAAGAGTTTATTAGAAGCAAGAAAGCATTTCAACATAGAAGTAGAAATTTATTATTTTTGTCCATTTACTATTTTAGCCCCAATTTTAAGTTTTAGGTAGAGGTATTTTTTACAGTAGAAAAAGAAATAACTAACTTTATTTTGCCAATTTACTATTTTAACCCAATTTTTTAGTTGTTGGTTAATTAATTTGGGGGTATTTTTTACAGGAAAAAAAGCAATAACTAACTTTCTGAATTCTCTTAATATATACAAATCTCTATATATATATATATATATATATTTGTATGTATATTTCCTACATGTGAATAAATTGGCCATTTGCCTAATGACCAATATGTTAAAACTTAAATTTTTGCTAATCTTATCACATATCATTTGCCAAAACTTATATGTGTGCACACGCATGTGAGAAAAACTATTGAGAACTATTTTATCATTTTGGTTCTAATTTGTTGAAGATTTTTAGAATCCAAAATAAAGAGAGGATGAGGAGAAAAAGAGAACGTAAGAATTACATGATTTGGCCTACAACCACGAGAGAAAAGTCCTTAGTGATTATATCTGTACTATACTAAATTGTTGTATTGCCCCATCCCCCCCCCCCCCCCCCACACCAACTACCTATTTTAAAAGAAAAAAGGGAAAACAAACATTTGTATTACAATGAATGTGATGCAGGATATTTATAAATTGCTAAACCTACACTAATTGTATACTAAACTGCAATCACAAGACTTATTGTACAAATAATTAAGATTACTTTGATTGCTCCCCAGATAGGATTGTGCTTGAGTTGTAACATGGATTTGGGCTTGTTATTTTTAAACTAAAACAAAGAAACATTACAATTTATTTTTTTTTAAATTGCAGAAATATAAAACAAGAATGTAAAGGTGCATCTGCTTCTTTATTTGAGGTTCAAGTGATAGTCCACTGAGTTGGCTTAAAAAATTTGGAGCCTAAGACAAAAAGTTTAAATCATACCTTTTTTACATTTAAATATTGATTAAATAATATTTATTTAACTTTTGATGTAATTTTTCATTTAAATTTATTTTTCATGTTTTTTGAGATGCAATATTATTAATTAAGTTTTTGTATTCAATTTTCTCTAGCACAATTTACAATAGAAAATATTTATGAATGAATAAAACATAGATTGTAATAGAAAATTATAATTTAACTAAAATAAATCATAAAGTATGGATCAATATGACCTATTTTTTGTTTTAAAAAAATATTGCAACTTACTAAATGACATGATCATTTTTTTTTCCGGTGATATCATCTGTTGAACTTGCTAATATAATAATAATTATGGGGGGAGTGAACTTGATTCCAGGCCAAGGCCCAAAGGGCCTAGAATATCATACTTGAAGAGATGGGCCAAGGCCATCAATATGAATAGAAGCAAGAGCGTCAGAAGAGTAAAGGGAAAATTCCTCGGATGATCCCTATGATAATCTAAGTATGCCACCAATACCGAAACTCCTATCCGAGTTCATGAGCATGGGTGGTCCTACAGTGGACAAAAGAAGGATTACAGGCAACCGATTCCCCCTTTAATCCAAGATGCCACCCCCACCAGGTGCACCTTAGGAAATCTCCTAAAAGTATAAGGATCATAGAGGCCGTCACCTCCGCATTAATGAGAGATTCTCTACCTAATTTCTACCATATTTAATACATATGGGACAATTTAAACAGTGCAAACACCCCCCAAAAGTCCTATTTCATGATGAAAGGGGGTAGTACCAATGGGGGATGTGACAAGTATCCCAAAAATCCGGCTAGGAGCAGGCCAGTTGGAGATATAAGGGAAAGAAAAATGCCTATAAAAGGGGAGAAGACTACAACAGAGAAGGGGCTAGAAGATTTCAAGAGAGAAAACCATAGAGAAGAAGAAGAGAGAAAGTGAGAACTGAAAAGGTTAAGTGGAGACACATTGTACTTTTGTTTTCTTCCTTACCCCCTACATCTCAAGAAAGCAGTTTATGTATGTTAGACTAGTTCATCCTCACTCCTACTCTCTTAATCAGTTGTTTAAGCCTCCCATTGCGGAGTTTCTACCTTATTTTTATGATTAATAAATTGTGAAAGCCAATTACTTAGAGCATCTCAGATTTTTACCATTTGCGTTTGAGTTTTGGTCCCTCACAATAATAAAATATTAACACAACAAATTGCCATAATATTTTCAAAATTATTGAGGTGTTAATTCTTTATATGTCAAAATAAAATAATAAAATATCATTTTGGAAACAACTACAACTAAAAATAAATGTATTGTGAAGAAAAAAAAAAGTACTATATCCATAACATTTTTCACAATATTTTCATAACAAATTTTAAGTGATAAATCGTTATTCTAATTTAAACTTATCAATAAAATTACTTTTTTACCTACCAATAACAACCCATAACAACCTATAACATATGATTTGTAATGAAAATGTTGTGGATATAGTATTTCTTTAGTGAAAATGTTAAGACATTTTGTTGTCGTCACAATATTTTCACAACTGCTGAAGTATCAATTCTTTACAAGTCAAAGTAAAATATAACAAAGTTATAAAGGTATTATGAAAATGTTGTGTCATTCTTTATATTTCTAGAATTTTTTTTTTTTTATTAGTCAATTTTTGTTGAGCCAAAATTCACTGTTTCAAATATAGTTTTATTAGGTTGAATTTTTGTATTTTGTATTTTTTTTTTCTTTATGCACCATTTAACCATTCTAAGTAAAAACACATAGTTTTACACTCACACACATGACACACTCTACACAAAAGCAAAAAAAAAAAAAACAAAAACAAAAACATAAGCAAAAAAACAAAAACAAAAACATTAAAACACTTTTCATCATTTTATGTTTGCGGTAATTAACAATTCATCCTTAAATTTTAAAATCAAGTAATTTCTCCCTTAATATTTTGGAAATAGCAAATATGTCATATTACTGTTCTCTCAATTATACCCAAATGAAAACTTATAATTCTTAAGATATTCTATTGTGTAATGTCTAAAATACTCTCACTAAATTTTAACATCCCAAAAATTTTCTTTATTTGTTTTGAGTTTTAAATGGTAGTAATACTTAGAAAGTTAGAATGGTAATATAAGGTGTTTTATTTGCTACTTAGAGAACATTGATTTTCTAGGTTTAAATCTTCGAAATTTATAATTTATCTAATGGAAAATTCGATGACACGTGCCTTTTGTTATATTTTTTTTCTTTCCTAAAATGGGTGTTCATTAAAAACTAATTAAGTTAAAGATTGCACCAAAACTCATGTAGAATGATAAAGAAGAAAGTATGAATGAAATTTTTTTTCATTGTCTATGGTTGAACGTATTTGACGAAGAGTTTCAATTGCAGCACATGACATATTTTATTACAAAGATTTAAATAACTGATGATAGCCCTTTCTCTTTTTGGTAGCTCCACTAACCTATTAGTGATTATAATCTACCCTCTAGGTTACCCCCACCGAGATCCGACCATAAAACCGCAACTCATTTAATTCCATACTCAATTAGCTACGACCGATTACTTGACATGGTGGTTGATTCTAATACCAATTATTAAGACTCAACTAAGATAATCTTGGATTGACACAGAGGAAATAATATTTCTGGTTGGTTTCAAGGACAACTAGGCTTCCCTAAGAAAGATGGAGAGAACAAAAATGGAAATAGAGACTAATGTAGTGTTTAGTATTCATTCATCAATGATTTCCCTTTCCTCTCATTACAATCAGACTTATACCCTCATGCTCATCACTATAACTAACTCTGATCCTTTCTTGCCAACTGGCCTAGGTAACTAACTAACTACCATAACTTCTAGGGGCGGAGCCAAAAATATTTGTTTGGGGGGAGGGCTAAGTTGCGACACTAATATATATATATATATATATATCAAGACTACCCCACATACATGTACACACACGCGCTTTTTTATTATATACACGCGCTTTTTTATATGATAAGTTATTGTGGGGGAAAAAGGGCCCAGCCCAACGTAATGGGCCGAAGGCCCATAGGAGGGCTATTTTGCGTCCGAGAAGAGGAAGATGAAGAAGGTAAGGCCCGACTGAAAGTGGGACCCTCAAGATGAAGAATTATCACAGTCCGAAGAGGGCATCTCCTGTCCGAAGAGGTTGTAATCCTCTGACGCGATATCATAGATCAATTGAATGTGTGAAAGGCCAGAATGACCTTCCGAGGACTCCACCTGATCGAGATAAGCTCTGAGCATGCCATGGAACGATAAGGATGGAGAAATATCTAAGGGGAAAGACCACCTGATCGAGATAAGCTCTGAGCATGCCATGGAACGATAAGGATGGAGAAATATCTAAGGGGAAAGCTGCTGCCACCGTATTTAATGCACTGCAACAGCTTTTCTGGCCGCATTTATGTGGAGAAGACCCCTGAACAGTGCATCCTAACCTACCGCCACTCACACAGAGCTAAAAGAAGATGTCTGACGTGACATGTACTACAACAAACTCATGGATGAGGAACACGTGGACGATGGAGATGAGGACAAGAGTGACTATATAAAGAAAGGAAGCTCCTAACAAGAGAGGGGAGAGAAAACTTGGTTGTAACCCTAGGATTTTGGTTCATCAGAAAAACTAATAGTGTAGCTCTTCGGATTATCAAAGTTTACGTACAAATTAATGTCAGCTTGTGTTTGAAAGCGGTGATCCGTTGTTATCAATCCTATACTTAATCTAGCTCTTTCACCTATACTCTACAAATTAATTGTCTTTGGGCTTGAGCCACAAAATCCAACCCTACAGTTATATATATACCAAAAAAAAAAAAAAGTTTAGTATTTTCAATCAAAATTATGTTTGATGGTGATCTTTCATAAAATAAAATTCATTTTTACTATTTTTATAGTGAAATACTTAAAAAGTTTAATTTTCAATACAAATTATCAAATTTTATACTAAAGTAAGTACAAAATATTTCGATTGAACTAATGAAATTTTAAAAAACATGAATAATCCAAAACTTGGATGAACAAGTTATATTCCAAACATATTTGAAGCTATCTTGTTCTAATTCATTATGTGGCAACTAAAGAGACATTTCATGTGTAGTTTTAGTGACAAGATTTTTTTAATAAGTCAATGACTTATTAATCGCTACATAACGGGTTAAACAAGATAGATCCAAACATGTTTAGTACTAAACTTTATCAAATATTTAATTGATATAAGAGCACATTTTATAATAAAAAATAAAATTGTGAAAAATAAAGTTATGTATCTATAACTATTAAACCAACTATTTTTTTTTTTTAAAGAGTATTATTGGACTAATACAAATATATGGGGGGCCAACTCTTATTTTTGTAGACTAAATTTTGAAAATATTAAAATAATTATATATATTAAGAAAAATTTCAAAATTATGGGAGGGCCATGGCCCCTCCACCCATATACATGGCTCCACCCTGATGACTCCCATGCCATGTGTGTAATACAATTTAGCACATGCCTAATACAATTTAGCACATGTCTAATACAATGTCATGTGTGTAATACAATTCAGCAAATGCCTAATACAATACAAATCAATGTTAACATTTTTAGCAAAACTCAATTGCTTATTATTGAAAAATGATGATATTCGTTATTGTAGGGTCAGTTTTGGTAGCCCAAGCCCAAAAGATATGGGTCAAAGGGTCAACGAACCCAAGACAATAAATTTGTAGAGAGTGGGCGAAAGAGCTAGGCTGGTTATGAAGTAAACAATGGTTGGCTAGGTTACTTGCAATAATGATAACATGAACTAATGCTTGAACAACTCCATGAATGTATGTCCGAAGAGACATTTTATTAAGTAAACAGTGATTATAACATTCAGAGCTACAGTAAAACTTTTCTCTTTCTTTTTTCTCTCTTCCCTCTGTCCCCTATTATCAGGGACCCTTCTTCTTTATATAGCATCCTCTCCTATCATCTCCATCGTCCACCTGTTCTTCATCTGCGTATCTACTCAAGTGCATGTCACGTCATGTGTCTGCTTTAGTTCTTTGTGAGTGGTGGTAGCCGAGGTTATACTGTTCAGGGGTCTTCTCCACATAAATGCGGCCAGAAAAGCTGTTGCAGTGCATTAAATGCGGTGGTAGCAGCTTTTCCTTTAGATATTTTTTAGTTCTGATCATCTCCGGATCCACTCAGGACCTATCATTACCGTTGGGATCGTTAGGAAGATTATTCGGACCTTCCTCACGTTTGTTTGATCAAGGCTATTCGTAGCTGAGGAGCAAGACGTCTTCGGACCAGTGATGATCTCTTCGGACGATACTCCCCCTCTACTTCTGGGCTTCCTGCTTCAGATGGGCTGCCCCAACCACCTATTGCTCCTCGAAAATACAATAGCCCTTAATAGGGTGTCCCGGGCCAATTAAGTAGCTTTGGGCTTTTTCCCCCCACATTTATCATTTTAGAAATTTTTGATGAGTAGATATCACCTTTAGCAAATAGGTATCAAAATTCTTATAAAAATAAGATTAACTTTGAATGATATACATTTTTTATGTATATAGTTTCATACTTTTTCAAATAAAAATTATACCTTAGTTTTCTTATTCAAGATGCAGTACATGCCTTGCACGCAACCGACACTAGTTATATTATAAAGTTGTACAACGAAGTGACAAACTAACAAGGAAATGTGCAGTGGGTTCTATTTAGCTCAACTAGAAAAGTCTCTCATGGTTAAATAAGAGATATGAAATTCAATCTCCATCTATACCAAAGAAAACGTTTGACCATCACGCATCCTTGAAATGTAGAATTCTATCTCATATATATATATATATATTTAAAAGGAAACGTGTGGGCTGATTATTTGATGTGAAAAGTTCTATTTAAAATGATGTGATGTGCAAATAATAGGAGTAGTTGCAGCGTGTAAAATGGTGGTAAATAATAGAAGAAGATAAAAATGTGGATTCCATGTTATCCCCTAATAACATAAAAGTCGAGGATTAAAACTCACTACTACTTACTTTTATATACTTAAAATAAAACGACACGTCTAGTTAAAAAAGTATTGGAGCGGGGGTGTTTGCGATGCGGTGCGATGCAGTTTTGAGATATTTTTAGCACCACACTTTGCAGTGTGGTTTATCTAAAATTATAACTGCACTGTATCTTATTTTTGTGATCACATGTGCAGTGTGATGTGATGCAATTTAGAGTTTAGCCAAAACTATAACCATACCATACCTCATTTTTGCGGTCACATGTGTGGTGCTATATATAAGATGCAATTTGAAGTTGGTATATTTTTCAAATTTTGGGCATTTCCTACCCAGCCCAAAACTTTTTTTTTTTTTTTAGGGCCAAGTTTTAAATTATTTAACTAGTTTTTCTTTATTTTGGGTTGACTTTTCTAGCTAACATTTACTAGGATTATCAACTTAAAAAAAAAAAAAAATGAAAACTAGGGTTATTAAACTATTAATAATATATTTAATATTAAAAATAAATAAATATATTAATATATAGAGAGGGTGTGGTGCAATGCAATTTGTACTGTTTTCTTATTATAAAACTGCAAACTGCATTGTACCATGCAGTGCGGTGCAATGCAGCGTATTTTTACTTGCGGTGCGGTGCGGTTATGCTATTTTGTTGGCGGTTTTGGTGCAGTTTTTGATGTTTGTGCGGTTTGGTGAACATCCCTAACTGGAGGTAAGTCAAACCCATTTGTAAACTCAGTAAATGTTATAGTACTTTTAGCACTGCTTAAAAAGTATAGGTGTAAACGTGTTTTTCCATTAAAATGATGCGTTAAATGCATTCTATTGGCTAATAAAGGCACCTTGATTTTTTTTTATATGGTGAAACAACCTTAATTAAAATATATGGATATATAAATTAATATTATATTAATAAAGCGGGGGCCTTAGGCCATTGCCTAAGTTGCCTATAAAATTGAGTCGGCCTGATAGTGCATTAGTAACATTATTATTTACGATACTCTATGCATGTGATTTGAATCATATATCTCTTTTTCACTATATATATAATTTATAGGGCATACATTAAGAAATTTTTTTTGAAAAAATAAATAATAAATAAATTTTTTTACAATTTTTTAAATCTCTATATATAGTTTTAAAAAATAAATAATTAATATATGTCTAAGGATTAACCGGACATGCCGACCCATATATATACTATAAAACATTTTATTTGGCTTAGTAAAAATATCTTGAGGATAAGGACAATGTGTACTTTACACTATTGATCAAAAGTTTTGATTTGAATGTTTGAAAAAAAAGTTTCAAGTTTTCCACATAATTCAAGCTCTAGTAACATGCCTACCACACTAGATGTCAGGCAGTTCGGTAAGATGGAGATGCAATATGCATTAATGATTTGATAGCAAGAGAGTTAATACCGTACCGGAGACCGTATCGATTTGTTTAGTGGTACGGTATATTTTGGATACCGGTCAATACCGGTGTACCGTTTCGGGTTTACCGCTATTTTTTATATTTTTAAATAAATATATATATGTATGTGTGTATGTATATATTATAATAAATATAAAAATTTACCATAAAATATTTCCTCAATTCAAAACTAATTATTCATAATTTTAGACTTTAGTATCAATTAAAAGAAAAAAAAAACACACAATATAAAAAATAGAAAGCTTAAAAGTTACCATTGCATATTAAGAAAACAAATAATACTAATAAGTTAATGCAAATAAGTTATCATTCTACCCTAACAAAAATTCAAAAATTACAAAACTTACAAAAAAAAAAAAAACTTTTTTCTGTACCGGCCGGTATTGTCCGAAATTGGCCGGTACGGCCGGTATTTAAATCGGTACGAAACGTTAATGTTTCAATACCGGTATGCAACCGGTACGGTACGTACCGGCTGGTACCGGTTCGGTATCGACTTCCTTATTTGATAGGAGAGCACTTACAGTAGTGATGCTATATTATTATATAGGTATTTTTTAACTTATCAAACACTAAAAAACATGCTCCAACATCGGAGTTAAATCTATTTTTTTTAGCTCCATTGATATAGTGCACATCTATAGATAGATGTGCACTGCTTATAAGAGCTAAAAAAAAATTATTTTATTAAATTTCTCTCTCCTCTTTCATTTAAAAAATATTCTTTCTTTCTTTCTTTTTCTCTCTTCCGCTTCTGTTCTTTCTTCTTTTTTCCTTCTCATTTTTTTTTTCTCTCCCTCATCTACTCTCTGCTTTGCTGATCTGTTTTGGATCTTCATCTTCATCTTCATCACCAATCTGTTCTGGGTTCATCTTCATCGCCATCCCACGCCATCGATCCATCTCGCTCAGTCCTCCATCTCACCGCCGACTTTTCCGGTATCCATCGTGCTTGGCTTCTCCGGTATCCCGGTCCACGCCGACCCACTCGCCAACGTGGCCCTCGATGGGCCCCACGCACTTCACCATTCCGATTCTTCTTGGATCGTTCACTGATTGGACTCGCTAGCCCACTCGGAACTCCGAGCTCGACTCAGCTGAGTCGTCCTGCATTTTCTTCTTCTTCTTTCTTCTCCGATGAAAGCTCTTAACTAAACATTTATTTCATATTCGTTTTATTTATTTATTTTTTCCTGCTGTGGATTGCTACTACTGGTGGTGGTGGCGACGGCTGTGGTTGTGGCTGTGGCTGATGGTAGAGGTGGTTATGGTTGGTGCTGTGGATGTTTTTTGGGTAGTAAGATATATTATTTTATTGTAAGAGATATATTATTTTATTGTAATGTTTATATTATTTTATTGTGTTGAAAGTTAAAATAGATCCATTGCTGCGGCATGTAGGTAAAATAGATAAAGTAACTTTTGGTGAAACTAAAAAACTAAATTTTTAGCTCCACTGTTATGAATGCTCTAAGATGTTATCACAATTTGCTAACTTGAGGCTTGGTAATTAGTGCATTATTATGATAATATTCTCAAAAAAAAAAATTGTAAAAAGAAAATTTATTATGAAAAATTTATGTTACTATATTTATTGATCATACTCTCCTATCTCCTTGTGATATTATAAAACAAGTCAAGTATTTGATTTAAATGGTAGATCAGTAGTAACCTTATTATTTGTGGGAAAATTTTTAGTTCTAAACATGTTTGGAAGTATCTTGCTCCAACTCACTATATGATAATTGAAAAAGTTATCATATGTAATTTAATTTTAATTCCATGACTTTCTTAATAAGTCATATAACTTGTTTAAATAATACACACAAAAAAATTGATTTCAACATATTTGGAGTAAAATATTATTATTGTTTCTACCTCCTCCCCCTTATGTACTTATCTTTAAAATAAATAAAGAAAACGAAAATCAACCATTAAAAAAAAAAAGAGAAAGATGGAATCTCAAGTATATCTTCCCAATTCTCACATGACAACTTGACAAAGCACGTGATTGAGCTTAATATATATATATATATATATATATATAAAGAGAGAGAGGCTATTCGGTGTCAGGTAGATTCATAAATCTTTATCGTATAATATATAGAGGTTGCCCATCGTTTTCAATACCTCGGCCTTGTGAAACTGCGCTTTTACTTGGATAAGATCCGAAGAATATCAGATACAGAGTGACCCCACTTTATTAATATAGGATAATAATACTTGCAAATCCAACACAACAACAACAAAAATAAACAATAAAATTAAAGCAAATGACGGACAACCCGTTATTGTTTCTGAAATTTAAGGTCATGGGTTTTTCTGAGTTTTTGATTTGATCGATTGTGAATTATTGAAGAAAAAGAAAAAAGAAAAACATAGACAACCCAATTATGTTTGTCGAATACAGGGACTTGGGTTGTTCTTTGTTTTCGATTTGACAACTTGTATTTTGCGTGGCCACGATTCTTCTACAGAAGAGATCAAGAGCTCTGTCTTGGTCCATTGGTCGGTCAATTCTATTTCTCAATTCTAACACTACTAGAGGCTGAAATTCGATTTGCTTATTATAAGAGGCTGCAAAGAGAGTACGTAGTTTATACATACACGGTGAGTTTTTTCTCGTTATTAAATATTACAGTTTTGGTTATGATTCCATGGTAATTTTTGTGAAAAAAAAAAAAAAAGAAGAAGTTTTGTTTTGTATGTATGTTAGTATACATGACGTGAGTTATTTGTCGTTCAAAATTGGCTGTCTTATTGAAATTTGCGGTGTTTTGTTTTGTTACTCAATTTAAACAGATAGGTGTATTCTTAGTTTGTTTCCGTCTTCACAGAACATTTCAGCAAGACCATATAGAAGGAGGTATACAAATTTTTTGGCTGCTATTTCAGCTACATATTGCTCTGGTGGTATGCTACGTTTCTCTGAAGGTAAACTAATTTTTTTTTTAATTGTAATTTATTTAGTTATAAATTTAAATTGTTGGGTTATCTTTCTTGTTTTTTGGAAATTTGGTTTGATGTAAAATATATTTTGTATTTTTAATCTGCTCAACTTGGGTGTGAATCGGTTTAGAAAGAGACTTTTTCTTCAGCTTTTGGTTTTTGCTATGAACATTTGTTGGGTTTCACACTTACTTTATTTGGACTTTTCTTTAGTTCTTTTTTCATCTCCTTATCTCTTCTTTATCCTTTGTTTCTGCTTCTGGGTTGATGATTGCTCTGTTGGCCTGTCCTCTACATAATTATTTGTCTTTATGTTTCTGTGTGCAATTCCTACAGAGCAAAATGTTTTCATATATTGGTTCTCTTCTTCTGTTGAAGCCCTCTATATTGACCAGTTCCATATCTAATTGAGTTTAAACTTTAGACTTTATGCTCCTCTCTTCTTTTTCTGTGTTGCCTTTCTGTTTAAGTGTTGTGTCCTGGATTTCTGCCATTATAAATATAAAGTGTTTGTCATTTATTTTGTTCATATAGATTCTTCTGTACAGTTTGGGTCTTTGGAGAAGTTGGGATTCATCTCTTTTGTTATAAATTGACACCCCCAATCCTTTCTCTCCTGCACACTGATCAGCTGTGTTTGTGGTTTCCACTGTTTTTAGGTTTTGCAATGTCCAAGTTATGCTGTATAAATTTCTTTGATCTGACTTCATTCATATGGCTGCAGGTTTTCTTTCCTTTTCTGAGTTTCATTTGTTTGATTATCCAAATCATCATTTCAATTAAAGTGGAAATTTTATACTGAGGATTAAACTCATAAGCCATGGAGAATTCTTATGATTCATCTAATGGAAATGGGCCAACTGACAATGGGCACATGGTTATGAGGAACTCTTCATATCAACCCTGCGTCAAGGGGTCATTACCTTGGCTTGATTTGAGGGTTTTTTATGTTAGAGTTAGCAAATGTGAGATTGATGATTCCACTCCTGAGTACCTCACACTAAACCATATTCCACTCAATCGCGATACGCTTCTTGAAGTTAATGGTGTTAGAGCTAGCATATATTCTGACGGTGTGTCAACCCTTCTTAGAAGGGATCGATTAGATAAGAAGTCTGAAGAAGCTACATTTGTTAGCACTGATAGTATCAGGATGACAGGAAGTGTGAAGTTTGAGGTCTTTGATAAGGATATTCTTGTGTTATTGGGGGCTTTAGAATTGTGTAATAGTAATGGTTCTGTTGGAGAATCAAATACTCAAGGCCAGGGATGGAGCATTGATTGTGAATCTGATATAACTCTGGGCACTGGCTTCTTTAAGGGTAAGCAATTGATGGGGCCAGACTTGGCTTCACCTACAATTGAGGTCTACATTGCTGGGTCCTTTTTGAGCACTCCAATTATCTTAACAAAGACTTTGCAGCTTGGTCGTCGAAAAAAGCATATGAGGAAGGGCATGTTGGATTCGATACCTGAGTATGAGACGACTGAAAGCCAGAAAGATGTTCCTTCCGGGCTTGATTTGCAGGTTCTGTTTTGCTAATTTAATTCTTTAAGTTTTAGATGGGTTTTTGCTTTTCTGACTTTTAGATGTTCTGCTCATATTTTGTGCAAGTGTTGCATTATCATTGCCCATGTTCCCTTTGTTTGCTGCTAAATGTTCACTCCCTTGTTTGTTGCATAGAATGTTTTATGTCTGGACTCTGGACAGGCATATACAATCTTATCCTAGATGGTCAGAAGGATAGGTGCTGGCACATGGTTTGAAGCTAAGAACTAAGACAATACTACACTTTTTGTTTTGCGTGTCATTATTTTGAGTGACTTCTACAAATATACACATGGTCAGAAGGATAGATCCAGGCAGAGATGTATATTTGAAAAAAATTTGTCATCTTTCTTCGGTCTTTCATTGTTGTATAATGTAATGACTAAAAAAAATACAAAATAACCGTGGAAACTGTATGTACACATTTACACCCATTTTGATTTAGTACAGAGGTGTGCTCAATATGACCCTGGCCTTGAAATGGGTAGAATTTCACCTACTTTGTTAAGGAGTCAAATGCTCCCCCCACCCCCAAATAATATAAAGATGTTCTATAGAGTCATCAGAACCTTCTTTGGTGAAATTATCTTTTGGTTCATACTGAATTATATTCACATAATTACAGCACGTACACGTGGATGTGGAAGGATCCCATCAGTGGTTTTCTTCTATATGCTAAAGCCAGTATCTTTTCATTTGTGACTTTCGTTAGTGTATCAGCTGATCTACAAATGGATGTCCTTCTTTATATATGTTGCATCTTAAACTTCTTTTGGTTACTTCACAATACTCTCAAGTAGGCAAAAGCTGCTTTAATCTGAACAACATTTGTTAACTACTTTTTGGAAATCCTTTGGGTGCATTTAACATACATTGCTTTACTATCCCTATAGGAACTTCACCCTGATAATCAGTATGCAATTTCTGTTCTTATCTTGATCAGTTGAAGTCAACTGCAGCGCTTTCAGGTCTGTTGGATGCAATAGCCCAAATGTGACAATAATTGATATTGTTATTGCAGCTAGGATTAGATTAATTTTCTTTCATCTGATTTGTGTAATTTAGTTTAATGGTCATACTTGTCTCATGAATTATACACTTGGCACTTTTATCAGGGTATTAACAAAGATGTCTTCACCAAGAAGATTTTTATGTTTACATATGTTTTACATTGCTACTAAAGTTTACTTCCCATAACCTAGCACCCTGCTCATTTTAATTTA
This sequence comes from Quercus suber, assembly GCF_002906115.3. Classification (NCBI taxonomy): domain Eukaryota; kingdom Viridiplantae; phylum Streptophyta; class Magnoliopsida; order Fagales; family Fagaceae; genus Quercus; species Quercus suber. The sequence continues at coordinate 1,182,111 of NW_027069500.1, forward strand.
TTCTGCAGATGTCAGAATTCCCGAACCACAAACCAGAAAATGAAGACTACAGTAACCCCTACACTGGGACAGCATATTTTGAAGATGAAGATGGAGAACTTTCATGGTTCAATGCTGGCGTAAGAGTAGGTGTCGGGATTGGCCTTAGCATTTGTCTTGGAGTTGGAATTGGAGTGGGCTTGCTGGTTCGAACATACCAAGGCACCACCAGCAACTTTAGAAGGCGACTACTTTAATCCGCACTTTCATTGTTTGCCCTTCTAGCAAAATGTCATCCTTTCAACTCCCCCATGATACAAAGGCAGCTAACTTAGTGGTACTTCCGACATGTCTCGGTTGTCAATATGGAGGCTTATGGATTTTGCAATTAAGCGTAGGAATGCATGAGTTCAATCTTTTCTTGGCCTCTGCTGGGGCTAAGCCTTGCAACCATTACAAGAGGTTCATTTGTTTCAAATGTACAACTATAAATGCAGGAAATCTCTCAGCAGCACTTTCACTTGATTTTGTAGGGAATGAACTCATTAGTGTGTGCGACCACATAGCAAGTGTTGTCTGCTGTGGTCTTCTATATCTGTGAATTCTTTTGTTTTGTAACGAGCTGATGGCAGTAAAGTTTTGGTAATGGAAAGAAATGTAGATCCCTTTCAACGGGTCACGACTCAGTTTGTCAAATTTGTCTTTATCCTTGTTATGTTGGCTTTGCATGCTGACTATATTGTCATTATCCTAATTTTAGGTTGTAGTTAGTTACACAATACCATAGTTCTAACTAGCGCGGCTTGATGCATTTAGGGGCCTTAGGTGAAAATTGACTTGAAACTTTTTATATATTTAAATATGACTTTTTTCATAAAAAAAAAATTAATATTATTTAAATTCCATTATCTTGTTTTAGATGTAAAATTATTGATGCAAAATTATTAATTAACCAAATCTTTTTTTCTTTAGAAAATCTATAGACACAAAAAAATTGACAAAACTTTTGTTGATGTGGTAGATTGGTAATGACAAGTAAAAATGTGATGTTAATTATAGACATAGATGAAAATTAGTAAAAGTTTACCAGTTCAACTGTTGTGAAAAATATTGTGAAATTTTGTGTATTGCTTTTTTTTTTTTTTTTTGTGAAAAATGTTATTTTGAGAATCTTTTCACAATAAATTCTAAATATTAAGTTGTTACTAGTTTTATGTTAAACCCACCACTGAATTTAAATTACTTTTTGCCCTACTAATAACAACCAGTAACAACTTGTCACTTAAGATTTATTGTGAAAAATGTTGTGGACGTAGCATTTTTCTCTCTTTTTTCTTGTTTTTTATTTGATAAAATGTTATTTTATTTATTGGATAATATTTTTGGGCTTAATGAATAAGTTTATAATATAAAAATTTACTTTATTGGCCAAAATTTGGGAGCCTTTTTCTACTTAGGGGCCTTAGGTGACCGCCTTGCTTTCATACTAGAGCCGGCCCTGGTTCTAACTCCTACCCTCCGTGTTTAATTGATATCCCTATTGTTGTCTAGGGGATTGATATGCGTATTTTTGACAAGCCGGAGAATATACTTAATTGAATTGAAAAAGGTTGTGTATTGGGTATATGCATTTTTATCACTTATAACAAGTGAGTTTTACATTATGAGTCCGCGTAATTGTAACAGAGATTATGCAAATGCCAAATGTGTGACATAATTATTGCCTCGTTGGGAGAGTGGCTTCAAATTAGCAGCCATGCCTTTGGTGAGTGGCATTATTATCAAGATGTGTAAGGGGAACATGCAAAACGAAACTTGGATTACTTAATTCTCAACTTGAAATACACTTAAACAAGAGTGGGACTCTATTTCAAGAATTATATAAAAATTGTTATATTCCTCGTTTCAGTTTCACTAATTCATAAATTTCCTTAACAGAACTGGGAGCAGAAATTATAGATAAATACAATACTGAAATCTGGTGGCATTGTTCTGTTTTTAAATTCATAAACTTACATACAAAATTATGTTTCAATAACACGTGCACCACTGAATCTTCGGACATCTTTTCAATTCTTGGCAATAGGAATATGGCTAAAATGAACAGCCATCTTTTCAATTCTAACAACAAGAATGATCGACTTTTTTTTTTTTTTTGTTTCGGGGATAGAATCCGTTCATTTAGGTGCAGAAGCTATATGTCAGGCTTTCAAATTTTCGTGTGGGAAGTGGAATAAAATGCCTCAGATTGCACTCAAAAGCAGCAGCCTCAGTTGGCAATAGATCTTTGCTAATGGAACTTATTTTCATACAGGTACATTATCACTAAAGATGGACAGAAAGATATCTGGAAGGATTTCAAATGGATACAGACTTGCTTCTGTTGCAGTCCTTGCGGAGATAAGAATGATCCAGTTTATATACACAGTACACACAAAGTTCACCTCCAGTTTATATACACAGTACAGACAAAGTTCCATCTAAACACTGGTTACTATGCACAATATTTGACAGGAAAGACTAAACCTCGGTAATGACAGCATTAAAATGATGCAACAATAATCTATATCCACAACATAAACACCAGTACTTTCTAATAGAGGTCGTCTGTTTGTGGAGGTCGGGCAGCACGGCGGAACCAGGTGTTGAATGCTGTTAACAAGTGAGGGCAATCATCAACATTTCGGGTTGAAAAGCTGAGGCATTGCTGCAACAGCTCCTGTGAATCGGACATGGGCAGCGTAGAGATTATTCTTAGGAATGTCTCTTCCAGTTCCAGGTACAGTGATTTGTTACTGGGCGACATAGGTGAGACATTGTCCTTGCAAACAATAAGAACAGGAAGCCACTCTTTCACAAGCTTCTTTCTAACCTGAAACATATGAGAACAAGAAAACATATGATTTTTAGTTTCAACTGATTCATCATTCCATCAAAGTGCTCACTTGCGGTTATAGCATTCAGTGTTATTTCAGTGGTGAAATAGGTGTATATGCTGAGTAGCATTAGAGATGTTCAGAATACATTAAGAACAATTTAAAAACCTATGTCTGAGAGGGATTACACGTCCACTACCCACCAAGGTTACAAAAAAGTCCTGTTATGATAATTCTGACCAAAAACTTGCAATAGTCAAGTTGAAGGCCAAGAGGGATATGGGCTTAATAGAGACAACCTTAAAGAAATGGCAAACAAAGATAAAACTTTCACATGTACTAAAACTAAGGAAACTAGGATTTTAGCACATTTTGGTGCTTAACTTGCTTCATTCCAAATCTTAACTATTTAGAAGTTAGATTTAGCTTCTTACTATCATTTTCTCCTTCAAAAACATGACACCGGATATGGGATTTGGAATCCAAATTAGTGAATAACAGAACTACTTCCCCAATTCATCAACTCTCCATGAAAACCGCCTTTCGATCAATGGTGACAAAGGAAACATCAAAGACATAATGGACATATCATGACAAAATAAGTCACCGAGCACTCCTCATATTGGGTGAGCCATTAACAGTAGGAGGCACAACAATGCCGATTTGACCAAGAATGAATAGAATACATTATACATCTAGTCTGGTACATACCACCACCTATCTTCTGGACAAATATACTTAGCCGATGTTCCACTCCTGTTTCCAACTGCTTATGTTTCCCCCAAATCTAAAAGAAACCCAGATCCAGCACCAACTACCTAGACCCAATAAACTATTTTAGAGAACAAAGCTGTTTTATGTCATCATTTTAAACAAATCAACGTTATTTTAACCTCAATCTTTGGCTTCACCGAATCATGTGTGACAGCCCAGATGGATAAAATCACGACAGTGTCAAAAATCCCCCTAAGTGCGTCCATATACTTAACCTATGACCCTACATTAGTCATGTATTGCCACCATTGCCAAAATTTGCAGAGACTACTACATCAATGCTTTAAAAACAAAATCCAAAATCACATATAACTCGATCGATCAACATACAAATCATGCCCGCCACGAATACCCATCACAAGTACAAACGCAGCTCAATCAACCAATACCATAATGTGTGCAATGTAGAGCTAATAAATTCACATATACTCAAATTCAAGTACATTTCATAATAATGATAACAATAAGTTAATAACCAAAGCAAGCAAATACCTGTTTAGTGGCCAAAATGATGCCGGCCGCGACAGCATTGGCGAGCTTAGAGGTGCACCTAAGCACAACAGCAGGCAAACCGGGGACAATATTCCGCCAAGCATCATCCCGAAACGCCCGTTGCAAATCGGCGGTGAACGAAGCCTGCTCGCTCCACGCCTTGACTGCGAAATACGCCACCCTCAACTCAATCATCCTCTCGATCAGCCAAAGCAAATGCTTCCCATTAGTCATAGCCTTGTGAAGATTCAGCCTCTGTATCGCCTCGGTCTCGTTGTGATCGCCTCTAAAATCGGGGCTCGAGTAGTCCTCGAGCGACTCCTTAACAACGCCGATACACTTCTCGAACTCGGCCTCGAGAACCCGCTTGGCGGACTCCCGAGACGAGTAGTCCCGAAGCAGCTTCGCCACGAAGGCCTTGACGAAGGCCATGTTCGGGTACGTGTTGATGGCGGACGAGACCAGAGAGTGCAGCATTTCTTCCGACGTGTCGGATTCGGTCGGGGCCGAGAGCCGAGAGAGGAGCTCTTGGCTCTCGTCCTGCTTCAAGAAAGGGACGATGCTCAGAACTCGCTGCTCCTCGGCCTCGGTCCACGGCACGGACTCGAGGTAAGTGACGCACGATTTGACGAGATCTTCGAAGAGGAGTTCGAGGGCGATTGGGAGGAGATCGAGAGCCGTGGAGACGGAATCGATTGAATTGGAGAGATCGGGAGTGTAGAGGAGTTCAAAGACGGTTATGTAAGATTGGAGGGAGGCAGGGGTCGGTGGGATGCCTAGATTGAGTTTTAACGGTTTTTGGGTTTGGGATTGGGTTTGCCAGCGGTCGGATAAGAGGGCGGAGAAGTATTTGGAGCGGTGGAGGACGTGGGAGTGGAGGTAGATCTGAGTCTGGATGCCATTTTCGTATATGCTGTTTTCGTTGGTGGAGGTGATGGGGGTGGGGGAGGAGTCGAAGGGGGAGAGTTCGAAGAAGAGGCGGATAGTTTTGTGGTGGTGGTGGTGGTGGGGGTTGTGGTGGTTATGGTGGAGGAGGTTGTGGAGGAGGAGGAGGAGGGGGTGGAGGTGGGGAGCACGCGCTGCCGTTTCTTGGAGGAACCGATTGTCATTTTTTGCCTTTTTGGTGAGGTGATTTGGGATTTTTCTTTTTCTTTGTTAGGGAGAGAGGGAGGGAGGGAGGGAAGAGGATAAGGATTTTGTAACGGGTTTTTATTTATATCGAGATTGTGGTAATGGAGGGATGCACGTGGAGTGGACAGGTGGGTAGTCGTGGGTCGTGACTCGCTTATAAAGGAAGCCTCCAGATATATGTATTTTAAATTTTTTTTTCTTATGGGTTAAAAAAAATAATGGATGCTTTTGTTTGATATTAAACTTAGAGAATGTGTGGACTTTTCAAACGGTATTCTTGGTGTTGTAAAGAAATTAATACTATTTAAATTTTCTTTTATATCAACCAAGCCTTAATCCTATTTCCAACTTTGTGAGACATTGATATTGGACTCAAAATTAGCTACTAATCAATTTTAATCAAACCTAACAATTAAATAAATTGCTAGGGTTGCTGCTACAATTGTTGGAGATTCAATAGTTGTTGCTGCAAGTGTTGGAGATTCAAGTTCAAAGTATGCAGGTCAAGAAAAAGAACAAACCTTAGACGATTTGAGAACATATAACTAGGCATTAACATTAATATGTTTTATGTAATCCACATACATTTGGTGGTGATAATTTTGGAACTTTAGGTGATATAGATTATGTACCCGCAAATAATTCTGTAATTTTTTTTTTGTCCTTAATATAATTTTACAGCTTTAGGTGATAATTCTCACCTATTTATCTTGAATAAAGCTGCATTTTTATAGATTGCATATTTAGGTGATATAAATAACTATGTTGCTACATCAATAGCATGGGAAACTCTTATGATACCTATTTTGTCAAACTTGAAAATATGTCATTGCAAAATTAAATACTTATTTTGTGAAAACTTGAGTAAGAAGGAATAAGGAGAAATGGAAGTGCCTAATTTTAAAATCTTGAGTAAGAAGGAATGAGGAGAAATGAAAGTGCCTAATTTTAAGGGATATAGATAAGTATCTAAAATTCAGGAGTGTTTAAATTAGTACCTTTACATATCTAACCTTATTATTTAATCTTTTTAAACATATGAATTTGAGGATATTTTGGTATACAAAATGATGAAACCCAAATAAAGAATCATGTTATTAGTAATATAGACTAGCCTCTGAGCACGCGCATGAGGCTCTTCTATTTTTTTAGTAAGGGTTAATTTAGAGCATTTATTATAATTTGGGATTACTACATTTTTCAATCACAAAAAAAAACCTAAGGGTGTGATTGAAAAATGTAGTAATCCTAAATTATAATAAATGCTCTAAATTAACTTTTACTCAAAAAATAGAAGAGCCTACGCGCGTGAGCGCATGCTTAGAGGTTACTTCTTCTTTAAGGGTATGATTGGATATCACTTATTTGACTGAAAACTGAAAACACTATAATAAAATAATTTTAAAACATGAATAGTAGCAAAATATTGTAGCAAATAATATGCCGTGAGTCTTCATTTGTTGGCTGAAACTACTACGGTGCCGTGGGTTTGAGTTTTAAAACGCAAAACACTACAAATGTGCTATGCAAACGCATGCTAAATCTTTAAGCAATATGTAAACGAGAGGAAGTGTCAGTTTAGTTAGCACCGCTAAATACCAAAATGTGGCTACATTGGTGAAGCCAAAACCATATTTTTTGGCTCCACAGTTACTTTTGACTGTGTATTGTAGCTCATATGTAAAAAAAAAAAATATATATATATATATATTATTGTGGGGGGAAAAGGGCCCAAGCCACCATAATGGGCCGAAAGCTCATAGGAAAGCTATTTTTGAGGCCGAGAAGGAGGAGATGGAAAAGGCAGGGCCCATCTGGGAGTGAGACCCTCAGAAGGAAGAGTTATTACCATCCGAAGAGGATATCTCCTATCCGAAGAGGTTGTAATCCTCTGATGCAAATATTATAAATCAATTGTGTGTGAAAGGCCAAAATAACCTTCCGAGGACTCCACCTAATCAAGATAAGCTCTGAGTATGTTGGGAAACGATAAGGATGGAGAAATATCTAAGGGAAAAGCTGCTACCACCGTATTTAATACACTGCAACAACTTTTCTGGCCGCATTTATGTGGAGAAGACCCCTGAACAGTGCATCCTAACCTACCGCCACTCATGCAGAGCTAAAAGAAGATGCTTGACGTGACGTGTACTCAAGCAAACTCGTGGATGAGGAACAAGTGGACGATGGAGATGAGGAGAAGGGTGGCTATATAAAGGAAGAAGGCTCCTAACAAAAAGGGGGAGGAACAAAAGAAAAAGAGGAAGAGAGAACTTGACTGTAACCCTAAGACCTTTGTTCATCAGATAAACAATAAGATAGTTCTTCGGATTTTCAGGTTTTACGTGTAAAGTCATGTTGGCTTGTGTTTAAAAGTGGTGATTCATTGTTGTCAATCCAATACTTAACTTAGCTCTTTCACCCATACTCTACAAATTTATTGTTTTGGGCTTGGGCCACAAATCCTAACCCTACAATTATTATTATTATTATTATTATTATTAAATTGTTGTGTTATTATTGCTTTTTAATATTAAAAAAATCTCTTTTGATTGTGTTCACACTACTTTTTAATGATTTATTATTATTATTTTAATTAAGTAGCTAAAAATATAGATCTATTGATGTTGAGTATAATGTAAAGTGGGAAGGTAAAATAGATAAAGTAACTTTTTGTAGAGTAATATTGCTAAATTTATGACTCCACTAATGTGGATGCTGCCGGTGGCCTTTTTTTTAATACTTAGGAGTTATTTGTTTCATTTTACAATATATTTCAATTGAAAATGTTTTTAAGATTTTTGTGTGTTTTGTAGTATTTTATAAAATATTTTCTATGCTTCTATGAAAAATAATGAAACATAAATCTACAATGCTAACTAGTCCACAATATCACAAAATCAACCACATAAATCATTTCACAATACTTACCTGCACAAAATCAAATCCCTTATCCCACACATCTACACTACTAGGTCATGGACTCATGAGTTGTTGGGTCGATACTCGATAGGATGATCACCAAGGGGATTGGGTGGGTCGATGGGTTGGCCATCAAAGGCAAGAGAGATAAAGGGGGTTGCAATGGGTCAGTTGGTTTGCGATGACAAGTGAGATGGGGATCTATTGTGAACTGCAAGTTTTAAATTGTTTTTAAGTCCCTTTAAGGCAGTAAAACAATTTACACTCCGCAAATAGTTGATTTTACAATCAATCGGTATCATTTTCAGTTTGGTCAACATTTTTAGATAAGTCATATAACAAAAATGGGAAACATATTTTAGCCAAAACAAACACGCTGAAAAATTTAAACTATAAGCCTAATGAATTTTTACCCTTTCAGATTAAATACACAATAATGATATTGAAGTTTGGGAGGAGATGGTAGGACTATAGACATGAGGCAACATAAAAAATATTATTATTATTGAACTATCACTTAAACTTTCAAGTTATCCACATCGCTTGTTGAAGTACAAAAACAAGATTTTTGGAGGACAAGTTACATAGCTCGTTACATAGATCACCAGACTAAAAACGTACGTCAATAATCATTTTATTGATCATGTAGTGGGTGATTTTTTTTATTTTCAAACCAACTTAGAGTTAAACTTTGTCCATAAATTATGCTTACTTTTAAGAATAACCGTAAGTCAAATACAAGCTTGACATACAAGAAGATTGCCTACAGCTTTTTGAAGGACTGTTTAACAATTAAGAGTCTTTCTCTTGGTTGCACGTAATTTAAAAAAACTAAGGAGCAGTGCTAGGGACACAAAAAATGTCATTACGTTTGCCACATAATGAGTTGCAAGTAATGAAAGTGTAGACTTATTATTTCACTTCATACAACTCGCCACGTAGTAAATTATGGTAAAAATTGTGAAATTTTTTGTATTCTTGGCATTTTTTTGAGACTAAGTTTTGCATGCAACAAGGATAGAGACCAACAACAGTTGCATTTTTTTTTATTTTAATAGGGACCAACCATAGTTGCATTATTAAGAGGTTAAAAATGGCCATGCATACTTTGTTGCGTGTACAAATCTTGTAGGGCCGGACAAATTGAAGTGCGTTAACATGACAAGTGAATAGGGATGGCTCATCAAATCAAAGTTCAAACCAGTGCTCATTACACTTTCACATCATGAAGTGGATAAGGTTAAGTGATTAATTTGGGTAAGTGCTGCTACTGCTAGTGCGTACAAGAAGACAATCTTCACTTGATTAGAGGGCTCCATTCCAATGCGGTGACAGATGCGCTCCATCTACCAAGGATAAGTGCTGCTTTAAAAAATTGTAAAATGAGGCGAATGGAGTCAATTGTGTTAAACATGTCCATTTCTAAGTTCTAGCACATGGCTGCTTGTCATTATATTACTTTAATTTTACAGCAAATTGGACCTACAAAAGAACTTTCCTGAATGGCTGAATCAAACGCCAATTTAAAAACTCAATTAATTGTTTAAGTGACAAGGTCGCTCTTTGTGCTCCTAGGGTTAGCTACGCTAATTACTACGATCTCTAGTAGAGCTTTTCTATCCCTGTCCCAGTACAGGTTTCCACATCCCCTATAGTGCTGCTAATACAATAGGGCTTTCATCTCTTACAATCCCCCTGATTGCCCCTATGGATTCTTTAGAAAGTTTATGGCAGAACCTATCCCTTTCAGATTTGGAGGAATCTAGAATTTCTTGTCCCAAAGATTCACTGAACCCCCAGTTTCTCTTGGCTGCAAAGTTCTTTACAAAATGGGTGGTTAACATCGATTCAGTTGTGCGAACTTTTAAGCCTTTTTGGAGAACACAGAACGATTTCAAGATTAAAGACATGGGTGATAACACACTCTTCTTTGATTTTGAGGATTAATATGATCTCCAACAGGTTGTAAAGCATGAGTTGTGGACATACGAAAAACATCTGGTCATCTTTGAAAGGGTTCAAAAGAATGTCCCTATTTCAGATCTCTGCTTTCAGTTTACATCCTTTTGGATCCAGATACATGATCTACTGATCCATTTCTTAACACCAGCAGTCAAGGAATATATTAGAAGATCGCTGGGGAAACTCCTCCACATGGCTGATTCTAAGGAGGAAGTTGGTAAGGGCAACTGTCTCTGAGTCAGGGTGTGAATTGACATCACAAAACCTCTTAGTCAAGTACAGAAGGTCTGGTCAGAGGGAGAGGCCATTGGATGGGCGGCACTTAGGTATGAACGTCTCCCTAACTTCTATTATTAGTGTGGTCATGTATCCCATGATGATTGGGATTGCAAGCGGTGGTTACAAAGCAAAGGTACTTTGACAAAATTGACCAAAATTATGGGGAATGGTTGAGGGCAGAGGTGGACCTGTCAACTCGCAAAACCTCTATCATTGTCTCCGGTGCGAAACCACACAAATTGGTGCCTCCCACAAAGGAATGTGATGACCTCGAGACTTAGCAGTTAGGGACGTTAGCAACAAAAGACAAAGGCATTGCCCATCTAGACCTAGTAACCCCTGACAAACCAACTACGGCCAACCAACGACCAGACAAGCCAGATTCGATAGACGAAAACGTTACTAATCATTTATTACTCCCGGATTTTCAGGAACCCGTAACGGTTACTGACAACGAATCGGGCACCAACTCCAGCATCAATCCAGGCACATTTACTACCTCTAAGAATGTAACGGCCATTTATGATTTTGAAAGTGGTACAGCGTGGGACTCGGGCATAATTAATCCTGTGATTAAAGTGGAACCCACAAACCAAACAAAACCCAAACCTCACCTCGGCCCATTAGTTGGGTTACCCACACTCCTAAAGCCCACATACATAACCCCTACTCCCAGACACACAAAACCAAATGGCCCAAAATCTACTTGGGTTTGCCTCATCAGGGAAATAAAAACCCAACAAGGTGAGATTATTGTGCATGATCCTGAATCACGAAGAGAACCCATTTGCCCTGAAGACTTTCATGCACCAAAGAGACAAACCCTCCAAAATGATGCTAAACAACAACGGCGGTTGCTCAACAGCTTAGCCGAGCCAATGAATTGCATAAACTGGAACTGCCAAGGCTTGGGGCAACCACGGTCAGTTCCTAAACTCATTGAATTGGTGAGAAAGCACTCTCCAACCATACTTTTCTCATAGAAACCAGAGCCAAAGAACCTTTCATCAAAAAACCTTAGAAATAAACTACATCTTGAAAACGTATTAATTGTCCCAACGATCAATTCGGGTGGTGGTCTTGCTTTGTTTTGGAAAAATGGAGTTGATCTTCCTGTGTTGGATTCCTCCCCTACCTATATTGATGTTGTAGTGAACCCAGGAGTGGATGATGCCTGGCAATTTACGGGTTTTAATGGAAACCCAGTGACGGCCAACCGGGAACATTCCTAGGCACTACTAAACACTATTACCTCAAAATGGAGTTACCTTAGCTCTGTGTGGAGATTTTGATGAGATAGTGAGGTTTGGAAAAAAAAAAAAAAGGAGGGGCAAGTCAAAGAGAACGACAAATGGTGGATTTCAAAGGTGCATTGGATTTTGTGGCTTCCTTGATTTGGGTTTTGTTGGCCCACCATTCACCTGGTGTAACAACTAATTTGATGGGGAAATTACTTGGATCCGGCTTGATAGAGGGGTGGCAACACCATCTTGGTCCCAACCCATCATTTACCTAGATCATTGTCCCCTTTGGATCAACTTAGACGATGAAAATGTCAGATTTTATAAACGTAATCACCCTTTCTGATTTGAAGTGGTATGGTTGAAGGATGAGCGCTATGAAGGGGTTATAAAAAATGTGTGGGAAAGTATTTCTTCTAGTAGTCCAATGGATCGATTAACTTGCTAAGTTGATGCATGCAAAACTCACTTACAAACTTGGAACCGGGTTTCCTTTGGTAACATTCGTAACTTGCTAAGCCAAAAAAAGAAACTATTGGCACATGTTGAAGCATGGTCCATGGCTGGAGGTAACCATGAGTTGGTTAAAAAGTTAAAAGGTGAGGTGTATGAATTAATGGTAAAAGAAGACATCCTATGGCAGCAATGTTCACGTGTGGAATGGCTTAAGTCAAGGGATTTTGACACGAGCTACTTCCATAGTCGTGCAACTTAGCGCAATAGAAGAAACTATATTTCCAAACTTGTTCTGGATGATGGTTTCTTAATTGAAGGGGGTCAGAAAATTGGGGAAGCTATGGTTGATTACTTCAGAAACATTTTCACCTTTGCTGCTCCATCAAAGGTCACGTCCCAAATGAATTCAGCTCTAACCCAGAAATACACAGCAGCAGAAGTTGAACATGCACTAACACATATGAAGCCTTTGTCAGTGCCCACCTTGACTGTCTCCAACCTTTTATAAATCCTTTTGGAACATAGTTAGACCAGATGTGGTTGAAGCCTTACTCTTTATCCTTAATACGAGTACCATACCAACAAACTTTAACCACACCTTCATTTCCCTCATTCCCAAAATAAAAAGCTCAAAAAAAGCAAAAGACTTCTGATAATGCATAGAAAATCAGTAGGCTGAATGCTCCGGGTGTCAATGATCTAGTAGTTACTTGAAAGGCTTGTAAAGAAAACACACAATCAAATGTGACCGGTGTGGACCGGCCAAGAACCCTTCGATGATTAAGTTAGTTTCTCTCTCAAATTCTAGAGTTCCAACTTTTTGGGAAATGTTTCAGACTTAGCTTTTCTTGTCGTGAATGAGTGTTTATATAGTGCACACTAGAAGCGATTACTTGTTTAGTAACTTCCCTTATCATTGAGGAGGTCGAAGGATTCGAGGTTAACTTCCACAACCGCCATGGAAGTTAGATTATTTGATCTTATTTTTCATAACCATTTTTGGAAGTATTTAGTAAGAACTTGTAACAATGAACTTCAATTTTTACTTATGCTTTGGAATAGAAACATATGGTTCACTTCATTAACTTGTGTAGAGGAACATGCTTAGAATCCTCGTCTGGGGGTCGTCTAAGTATCTTTGTTGATGGACGACCTTTTTATAGATGACTGTTCTATAAAGTGCCCATTCTTCCACGGACGACCATGATGGACGAAGGTAGGCAGGGGGCCCAATCCCAGCCTCGTCCAGCCGTTGGTGACAAAAGAAAAAGTTTATCTAAAACAATTGACTTGGAAAACCTTCCAAGTCGTTGTAAGGAGAAGAGAGCTAGGCACAGGTCATCCAAATCTAAAGTGTAGGAATGGCAACGGGTCAGGTTCGGGCTGGGTTTTTCCATATTCGGACCCGACCCGCGGGGCAAAACCAGTGGCACGGACTCTGCCCGTTTAGAATACCGGGTTTTTTTTCGGGGCCCGGACCCGCTCCAGCTGGGCCCCGCAAGCCCCATTTAGGAATTGGGCCCAATTCGTGGCCTAACCAAAAAAAAAAAAAAAAATTTAAGCCTTGATTTTTTTTCCTCAGTTGATCCCACATAGTCTTTTTCCTGTTTCAGGCACTCAGAATACCGACATGGTCATTAAAATAATATTAAAAATGCATCATCTACAACCAATTAATTTTTTTTAATTTATCAATTTTAACAAATTTAAAAAAATATAAAACAAAATTAAAATCCAAAAAATACATCAATTTAGAGCTGTGTTCATCTTTAACAGAACACTTAAGAACTCAAACCCAGATCTTAAATATAAGAACACATGCCCAGATTTTCTTGCATTTTTTTGCTCTTTCTTGTCAACCAAACACAAAAACACAAGCATAAACTGATCTCTAGCAAAAACACAAATACAAGTCCAGCAACAGATCTTCTCAAATTTTCTCAAACCACAAAACCTAGATTTTCTCAAATCATAAAACCCAGATACAAAATCACAACTCAAACCCAAATTTTCTCATCTTTACGAGAAACCAACACAAAATCAACTTAAACCAAACACAAATCGATCTCCAGCAAGAACACAAACATAAATTTCAAACCTATAAAACAAACCTATAAATTTCAGAACTAGAAAAATTCAAAACAAACAAAGACCATTGAAGCAAAATCCCTTCAAAAGCAACTGATCCTTTCAACATAAGACGAGTGAGGGAGGGTCGACCCTCCCTCTCGGACTAAGCTGAAGGAGAGGCCGAAAGGGAGGGTGGACTGAGGTTCGTGAGGAAGTGGAGGTGGGCGAAGTCAGGGGAGAAAGTGCCGGAGAGGTTGAGGCCGGAGAGGTCAAGAGATGTCACGTGGCGGTGAGTGGTGTCGCTGCACGTGATACCAGTCCATGTGCAGTGGTTCGTGGTGGCGTTCCATGATGAAAGGGCTGATTGTGGGTCGTCTATGAGGGACTTTGCCGAGAGAAGTGCTTTGTATTCTAGGATATGGGCTAAGTGAGTTATGTGGAGGGAGGGAGGAGTGTGGGAGTGGGTTGTAGCGGCTGCTGAAGAGTGAAGAGTGAGCTGAAGAAATGAGGGATTAGTTAGGGTTAGATTATAGGTATATATATATATATATATATATATATATATATATATATACATATAGGGTATACCGGGTTTTTATCGGGCCGGGTTTTGGGTCGGGTTTCGGGTTTTTTTAATAAAACCTGGACTCGCTTCGGTTTTTTTTTTAAACCCATACCCGACCCTATTCCTAATTGGACCGGGTAAAATCCGGCCCATTAGGGTCGGGCCGGGCCGGGTACTCGCCGGTCAAACAAAAATTGTTATCCCTACTAAAGTGGTCAAGCCTAGCGTTCCAAGACCTCAAGACCTACCTCATTACAACTCCTCTGTTAAGCCCATCCGTACTTGGTGAAGAATTATATTTGTATTTGGTAGTGTCCCCACATGCAGTAAGCTCAACATTGATCAGGGAAGAAGGAAAGGTACAGAAGCCAATCTACTATACAAGCCGAGCACTAAGAGGGACGAAAGGACAATATCCTATAATGGAAAAACTAGCATTTGCTTTGGTTATAGCTTCAAAGAAGTTAAGGCATTATTTTCAAGCTCATGTCATCAATGTCTTGACAGATCATCCATTAAAGAAGGCAATGAATAACTTAGAGGTCGCAGGATGACTAGTCCAATGGGCTATAGAACTTAGTGAGTTCAATGTCAGGAACCAACCAAGAAGTGCGATAAAAGTACAAGTGTTGGCAAATTTCATTGCAGAGTTCACTCCAAGTCTTGCAGAGTTCACTCCAAGTCTAGCAGAGTGAGACGAGCTGGACATAGCTCAGAGATGGGTTGTCCATGTGGATGAGTCATCTACACTACATACAAGAGGGACAAAAGTTGTTTTGCAGTCCCCAAAAGGAGACGAGTTGAAGCATAAAGTTCACTTGCAATATTCAGCAACCAATAATGAAGTAGAGTATGAAGCTCTTCTTAAGGGGCTAGAGTTGGCAAAGTCCTTGGGGGCAGAATCACTACTTGTCCATGGAGACTCTCAACTGGTTATAGGTCAAGTGAATGGAAAGTATGAAGCAAAGGAAGAGCGGATGAAGAAGTAACTTAATAAGGTAAGACGCCTTGTGAAAAGATTTAAAGAAGCTAGTTTCATTCAAGTCTTAAGAGAAGAAAACATGAAAGCAGACCCCTTAGCGAAGGAAGCCTCAGTGAATGACTCAATGGACGAGTTGGATGAAATTCAGTATATGTCAAGCATAGATTTTCCAGAAGTACAGCAGATAGAAGAAGAAAAAAATTGGATGACCCTAATAGTGGCTTACTTAAAAGATGGAAGGCTTCTAGAAGGGAGAGACAAAGCTAGAAAGTTGAGAATTAGATCAGCTAGATACGTCCTTATAGACGAGGTGCTGTATAAAAGAGGCTTTTCTCAGCCTTATCTAAGATGCTTGGCCCCAGACGAGGCAAACTATGTGTTGAGAGAAATTCATGAAGGGGCATGTGGGAACCACTCAGGAGCAAGGGCACTGGTCCATAAAGTCGTCTATGCAGGTTATTATTGGCCAACCATTCAAGTAGACACAAAAGCTTACGACAAGGTATGTGATCAATGTCAACGCTTCAGTAATATCCCCAGGCAGCCGTCAGAGTATCTTACCCCAATGACGGCCCTATGGCCCTTTACACAATAGGGGTTAGATATCTTAGGTCATTTTCCACTAAGAACCAGACAAATGAAATTTTTAGTGGTAGGGATTGACTACTTCACTAAGTGGGTGGAAGCAAAACTCTTAGCAAAGATCACATAACAAAATGTTAAGAATTTCGTTTGGAAGAACATTATATGCAGGTTTGGAGTGCCCAGGGTGTTAGTATCAAACAATGGACGACAATTTGATAACACACTTTTTAGGGACTTCTGCAAACACTTTGGAATTCAAAAATGGTCAAGTAGAAGTAGTAAACCGATCCTTGTTGAAAATTATCAAGACTAGGCTTGAGGGGGCAAAGGGAGTATGGCCAGACGAGCTTCCAGGTGTTCTATAGGCCTATAGGACGATGGTGAGAACCCCCACAAGGGAAACTCCTTTCAAGCTAGCCTATGGAAGTGAAGCAGCAATACCTACAGAAGTACATATAGCCAATCACAGGGTAATGAAGTATTAAGACAAGGATAACGAAGAGCAACTTTGCCTTAATCTTAATCTAATAGACGAGGTAAGGATGGACGCAAAGCAAAGAACAGCAAGATATAAAAATCTCATTGCCAAACAATATGATGCAATAGTAAAACCCAGGCGTTTCAACATAGGAGACCTCGTCTTGAAAAAGGTCTCTTTGGCAACCAGAAATCCGATTCATGGGAAATTGGAACCTAATTGGGAAGGACCCTACAAGGTTATCAATTGCAAAAGACAAGTGTCATACTACTTGGGGACCCTGGACGGGAGAAAGTTTGAGCATCCTTGGAATGTTAAGCCCTTAAGAAGTTATTACCAATAAGACATCAACCTGGACGAGAGTTCTCTTGGACGAGCCAAAGTTTGTTGTTTTTTATTGCTTGCATAGGTGTGTTAGTATTATATATTATGTTTTAACTCCTTAATGGTGTATTAGTTTTCGAACTATGTGCTACGAACTATGGACGAAGTCATGAACTTAGGCCATATTTGTTTATATTTTTAATCCCCTAAAGGCACTAGCTTGTGGACGATGTTTATGTTATGTATATATAGTTTGGATTCCCAATGTATGTAATGTTGTGTGAATTCCCAATTTTCATGCTATATTCATTCAAACTGATCCACAAAAAGGCTAAAAGCCCAAGACGAGTAAATTCTCTGAACGTAGAGATGTAACGTCTATAAGCTTTCCTTAAAATAAGGATAAAGTAAAGAAAAATGAACCTAAGGAATATTCGTCTGATCAATGGTCAAGATAAAGCCCAAGGTATATTTGTCTAACCAATGGACGAGAAAAAATGTGGATACAAAAAGTGTTTATAGTCCATGGATGAATTTGACCAGCCATAGTCCAGTCTTTGGACAAGTATAAGCTGGCAAAGTCTTGAGAAAAGATGAGCAAAGGAACGTCCAGCTCTTGGGTGAGGGATGATACAAGCTAAATCAAATTTATGGACAAATGAAGCCTAACAAAAGAAATATCATCCATAGACGAGTTATACTTGTAAAAATTTTAAAGAATGGTAAAGGATGTTGAACATGAGCAAATCCTTGCCATAGACGAGCCTTGGTTGAAACCAATATAATGGATGCAACAAATATTCGTCCATACAACATGTTTAATAGCAAAAGAAAAGGTGATAGAAGCAAACATTCATTCATCAATTTAAAAAAGGGTTGGACGGCCATTGTCAAAAAAAAAAAAAAAAAAACCCTTAAGGTAAAGCTTAAAAAAGCAAATTGTATGAGAGCTCATCCAAAAAAACTATGGAAGACTTAAATGTACTTGAATAACTTTGAATGGTCCAAAACAAAGGACCAAATGAAAAGAAAAGAAAAGAAAAAAATACAAGGATAAACTAAATATCAAGATTTCGTCTTTATGAAGGAGGGGTGTCAACATTGGGGTCGTCCTGAGTTGGCTGGGTATTGGCATCGTCTTCTATATTGATATCTTCTAAGCTCGTCTAGCGGAGGGAGCTTGTAGCAGCACCACCAAGGTTGAGTTTAATGGAGCTAAAGTCAACCTCAGGGAAGTTTTCCATAGCGTCCATCCTGAAATCCTCAAAGTCGATTGCGTAGTTGGTGTCCATCAAGTCAGTGAATTGATTGGATGCCTTTAACTCCACAACTACATCTCCCTTTGCTTTATTAAGAAGGGTACTCAACTCGTCATTCCTCTTTTAGAGGTGATTAAGACGAGTATCCTTCTCAACAGCATCGGTCCTCAGCTCCTCAATCAAGTTTTGCAGCTCCTTGGCATCGTCTTTGGCCTTAGCCGCCACCTTAGCCCACCTCTTGCACTCATCTTTGATTTCCTGGATCCTTGTCTCTAGCAGAATCCTCGTCTCTAGCAGAATCCTTATCTTTTTTGTCTTCGTTGCCTGCCTGGACGCGACGATGAACTTAGACATTGCCTATACAAATAAGAATTTTGTTAGACAAAATACATGTCTATATTATTGATAGGACGAGATAAAAAAGTTTACATACCTTAAAAAGGTCATGACCACCAGAGTGCTTGAACTCCTTCAAAAACATGTCATAGCGTATTGCCATGTCCTGGTCGGTCACAACCTTCTCGAATCTTTCCCAAGCCAGGTCTTCATTTTCAATGAGATTTTGAGGAACTCGTTGAGAAGGTTGAGACGAGGCAAGCACCTTGGCTGTGTATGGAGTATCCATAGACGGAGGATCTCTAGGCTCGAATTCAACGTCATGAATTTGGACAGAGGGCTGCTGGGTAGGAAGGACAGGAAGGCTGGGCTTGACCACTTTAGGCTTGAACGACCTGTGCTTAGCCCTCTTCTCCTTATGACGACTTGGAAGGTTTTCCAAGTCAATTGTTTGAGATAAGTTTTTTCTTTTGTCACCAACGGCTGGACGAGGCTGGGACTGGGCCCCCTGCCTAACTGCCTCGTCCACCACTTTCTTGCCTTTATTTTCTTTCATGGTTGCCATTCCTGGAAAAAAGGACGTTAATCACTCAAGAAGTGAATAATAAAAAATTAAAAATTAAAAAAAAAAAGGGGGAGGAAAATGAGGAGATAAGACTTATGTCTATGGACAGTAAGCTCGTAAGCAATAGCTTTTGTAGACGGCTTAAGATCTAACCCTTAGGTGGCAAGACGTTGAAGACTTATCAAAGAATGAAAAGTCCTATCAGTGTATAGCGGAGCCTTTTGGACTCGTTCAAGATAAAACCTGCTCAAATGTGGTCATCTAACACCTGCAAAATAAATAAATAAATAGATAAATAGATAGAAAAGAGCAGAACAAAGAGTTGTTGGACGATTACAAACAAGAATAAATGTAATAAGTAATAAAATGATAAACAATCATGAGCGTACCTTCAGGATGAAGGTTCCCTAACTTTCCTGTATAAGGGGCAAATGGATCCCTGTCAACCTTAACAGGGTGTCCAACCCAAAAACCATAGACAAAAAAGAACTCTGTCTTCCAGTTCCTATCTAAGGTGACTAGGGATTTTATTAGCCTATAATCTTCCCTCTGATTGTGAATTGATAGAAGCCAAGGGATTGGTTAATCTCGGAGGGCTTGTAGCAATAGAGGAACTCGTCCACAGTAAGAGGACGATCTCCCTCAAATACCTCCCTCCACAAAACTTGCATAGAGACGATTAGCCTCCATGCATTGGGATTAAACTAGCATATACCTAAACCTAACTTGGTGAGCAACTCCTTGGCAAAGGCATTAAGGGGCAACCTTAAACCCCTTATAAATACCTACGCCAAAACGGGGTTGACAACACCACTCCCTATGTATAGCTAACTTAGGGTGTAGGTCATCAAGAATTTGGTACCAAGTCCTACAAGATTCTAACCTTTTCTTGTCCGTCTTAGAAGCAACTCCTATGGCACAACTATAAACTATCTCAACCTTGTCTTGAACAGTAGACGAAGGAGCACTTGATGTACCAGCCCTAGACCCGGACGCTGCCCTCGTCCTAAGTTCCTCCTCGAAGACCTCTAAAGGAACCCCAAGAACACTAGATGTGTACTTGTCTGTGGTGTTCCCCCCCACTGCTACTTTGCTACCACTACTACTATCACTAGAACCACTAAAACTAGTAGGATCGTGATATTCTTCTATAGCCTTATCAATGCTATAGCTAGACGAGGAAAGGGCAATTTTGAAGAAAAGTTAAAACCTAAGGACAAGGATAAAGAAAATACCTGGATCTAAACGAAGGGAGACTATAGACGCAGAAGGACTTCTAGATGAGGCGCTAAGACGACAAATGTCAAAGAAGAAAATTTTTGAAATGTAAAGTGTAGAGGAGGAATTAAACTATTTATAGGCAGTGGACTTTGGCATTTGAAACAATATGACCAACCAAAAGGTGACACGTGGCATGCTCCTCGAAAAAATGAATCGATGCGACCAGTCACCAATAAGATCGTTACACGTAACACACTTAACCACTGATATAAAGGCATACATCCAAAGAATAACATTAAGCTATACATTTCCCTGGACGACCCCTGGACAATGGGGCAATTGATGTTGTACTATGAAATAAGCCAACTCCAAGCTCATCCATAATGGTTGTTCGTGGAAGAATGGGCACTTTATAGAACAATCGTCTTTGAAAAGGTCGTCTATCAACAAAGATGCTTGGACGACCCCCAGACGAGGATTCTAAGCATGTTCCTCTACACAAGTTAATGAAGTGAACCACATGTTTCTGTCTCGAAGCATAAGTAAAAATTGAAGTTCATTGTTACAAGTTCTTACTAAATACTACCAAAAACGGTTATGGAAAATAAGATTAAATAATCTAACTTCCATGGCGGTTGTGGAAGTTAACCCCGAATCCTTCGACCTCCTCAAAGATAGGGGAAGTTACTAAACAAGTAACCGCTTCTAGTGTGCACTATATAAACACTCATTCACGACAAGAAAAGGTTAGTCTGAAACATTTCCCAAAAAGTTGGAACTCCAGAATTTGAGAGAGAAACTAACTTAATCATCGGAGGGTTTTTGGCTGGTCCACACTGGTCACCTTTGATTGTGTGTTTTCTTTACAGGCCTTTCAAGTGACTACTAGATCATTGACACCCGGAGCATTCAACCTACTGATTTCTTGTGCATCATCAACTTCTGCCCTATAAGCCTGTGCAACATGCTTTATAAAATTATAGCAAAAACCATTGTCAACTGTTTCAAAAAACTCTTGCCAAAATTAGTCTCTGAAACACAAAGTGCATTAATGTCAAACTGCCTCATCTTAGATAACATCCTAGCAGCCTTTGAAACAATACACTACCTCAAATCCAAAAGTAGGGGAAAATCTGGGTTCGTGGTGTTAAAACTTGATATGAGTAAGGCGTATGATAGGGTCGAATGGATTTTTCTAGAAAAAATCATGGAAAAATTGGGGTTTGATGGAACATAGATCTCTTCATAAGCTCTTGTATTTGTTCGGTTTCTTTCTCTGTCACGATTAATGGAGAACCGCATGGTCACTTCCACCCTCAAAGAGGTCTCCGCCAAGGAGACCCTTTATCACCTTACTTGTTTCTTTTGTGTGCAAAAGGTCTCCATTCTTTGATACAATAAGATGAAAACTCAGGCACGCTCAATGGAGTGTCTCTATGTAGTTCTAGCCCCAAGGTATCACACCTGTTCTTTGCGGACGATAGTTTGCTTTTTGCAAGAGCAAATCTCACTGATTGTATCACTATTATGGATATCTTAGCCACATACGAACTTGCTTCAGGTCAGCAAATCAACTGAGATAAAACACAGCTGTTTTTCAGTTCCAACACACCTCAGTCTATTCAGGAAAATATCAAAGCTTTGCTTGGTGTCTCGGCCACTTCCCATTATGAAAAATACTTGGGTCTCCCATATTTTATCAGAAGAGCAAAAAAAAAGTTTCATCTATATCCGTGAATGAATATGGCACAAAATTCAGGGTTGGAAAGAGAAATTATTGTCGAAAGTGGGGTGAGAGGTCTTGATTAAGGCTATTTTGCAAGCTATGCTCACCTTCACCATGGGGTGCTTTAAACCACCAAAGAGTTTATATAAGGACATTGAATCTCTTATTCAGAAGTTTTGGTTGGGATACAAGGGAGATAACAAAAAAAAAAATCATTGGGTTGGGTGGAATATACTTTGTCATCCTAAATGCCAAGGTGGACTGGGTTTTACTTTTAAGGACATCGAAAACTTCAATTTGGCTTTATTGGGTAAACAGGTGCGGCGCCTATTACACAACATAAACTCGCTCTTCTACAAGGTATTTAAGACAAAATACTTTCCAAGTTGCTCTGTGTTGGGTGACAGTGTAAGGCAGAAAGGTTCCTTTGCATGGCAGAGTGTCTTGAAAGCAAGAGAAGTGGTCGGGCTAGGTGTGGCTTGGAGGATTGGTGATGGGAGAAGGTTTGAATTAGGGGTAATAAGTGGCTTCTAAGTCAGCAAACAAGTCAAGTTTTGTCTCCCCAGAAACACTTCCCAAGTAATTCTCGGGTCTGCGCCCTCATTGATGGGGATAACCCAAGCTGGATTGTTAATTGGGTACAGGAAGAATTTCTCCCTTCTAAAGCTAAAGCCATTAAGCACCCGCTCCACTGAGGACACCCTCATGTGGCAAGGAACAAAAAACGATACCTATTCCATAAAGAGTGCCTATCGTCTACTTGCAAAAACTTCAGCTGCTGCAAAAACCAGGTTCATCAAATCCTTAGGCTCATAAAGCTTTTTGGCAGAAACTTTGGAACCTTGATGTCCCAAACGCAAGGTTAGACATTTCATGTGGAGAGCTTGCAATGAGTCTTTGCCAACAAAAATGAATTTATTCAAAAGGAAAGTCACTGCTAATCCCACTTGTGACCGATGCCATTGTGAAAAGGAAGATACGATACATGCTTTGTGGGGTTGCATTAGTCTCAAGGAAATTTGGTGGGAAGGAAAAACCTGCAAAATCCACCTGCATGACAGTTTTGCAAATTTTAGGTACCTTTTTCAAGGTTTTGTCCTTTACAAAAGACCAATGCTGGCTGAGACCTTTGCGGTTCTAGCTTGGAGCATCTGGTTTAACCGAATCGCTAAAAGAATGGGCAAGAGCTTCTTGCTAAACCACAAGATTTACGTAGATGCAATCGAGCGACTACGCGAGTTCCAAATGGCTCAGGTGCAATACTCGACTCTCCCTCTTTCCTCGAGCACTCACCCTCCTCACTGACACCCCCCACAAGTCTCACATACAAACTGAACTTTGATGGGGCTATTTTTTAGGATGTTCAAATGGCAAGTATTAGGATTGTGATCTACAACTCTAAGGTTAGGTTGCACGGACACGCCATTTTTGGCGTCGTATCGGTGTCGCAACACCGGAACGGGTACGACTCGCCGGATTCCGGTGTCCGGCAAGTGTCCTCTTTTTTTTTTTTCGTTTCTCCGACAGGCGCCGATGCGGTTCCGATGCGTCCGACACGCCAGCAGTGAAGAAAAAAAAAATAGAAAATCATAGATTGAAGAGAAAAATTCGGCCAAAATCACGCATTTTGGGCTTCTTTCCATCTTAAAAAATAAAAAGAAAAATCACTGCCACTAGATCTTCTATAGAGGAGATGAAAAAGAAAGGAAAAAAAACAAAGAAAAAAAAGAACGAGATGAAGGCATGAAGCAGAGCCGGTGTGAGAGAGAAAATACAGAAGAAGAAGAAGAGAAAAAAGATGAGAAAAGAGACTGAAGAACCTGAGCCACTGAAGATTGAAGAGACGTGGGAAGTGGGAACGTTGGAAATGAGAAAAAAAAGAAAAGGTGGGCAGGTGAGAGGAGAAGTAAATAGTGTAGGCCATGTGAGTGGGTTGGGAAATGGGAAAAGTTAGTGGAAGGAAACTTTTGTCCAATTTGTTTCTTTTATTTACAAAAAGACCATTACTAATTATATTTTAATAATAATTAGAATAATCTATTTACTTTATTTTATAGGAAAAATTATATGCTTACTTTATTTGAGTTTTTTGTATTTTTTTTTTTATAAGATTGTTAATTGGGTACAGGAAGAATTTCTCCCTTCTAAAGCTAAAGCCATTAAGCACCCGCTCCACTGAGGACACCCTCATGTGGCAAGGAACAAAAAACGATACCTATTCCATAAAGAGTGCCTATCGTCTACTTGCAAAAACTTCAGCTGCTGCAAAAACCAGGTTCATCAAATCCTTGGCTCATAAAGCTTTTTGGCAGAAACTTTGGAACCTTGATGTCCCAAACGCAAGGTTAGACATTTCATGTGGAGAGCTTGCAATGAGTCTTTGCCAACAAAAATGAATTCATTCAAAAGGAAAGTCACTGCTAATCCCACTTGTGACCGATGCCATTGTGAAAAGGAAGATACGATACATGCTTTGTGGGGTTGCATTAGTCTCAAGGAAATTTGGTGGGAAGGAAAAACCTGCAAAATCCACCTGCATGACAGTTTTGCAAATTTTAGGTACCTTTTTCAAGGTTTTGTCCTTTACAAAAGACCAATGCTGGCTGAGACCTTTGCGGTTCTAGCTTGGAGCATCTGGTTTAACCGAATCGCTAAAAGAATGGGCAAGAGCTTCTTGCTAAACCACAAGATTTACGTAGATGCAATCGAGCGACTACGCGAGTTCCAAATGGCTCAGGTGCAATACTCGACTCTCCCTTTTTCCTCGAGCACTCACCCTCCTCACTGACACCCCCCACAAGTCTCACATACAAACTGAACTTTGATGGGGCTATTTTTTAGGATGTTTAAATGGCAGGTATTAGGATTGTGATCTACAACTCTACCTTCTAAGGGTGAAGTGATAGCTGCTCTCTCTAAAAAAATCTCTCTGCCCCCTACTGTAGAAGATATAGAAGCTTTGGCTTGCCGAAAAGCCATGTCCTTTGCACATGAGGTAGGATTACGAGGCGTGGTGATCGAAGGGGACTCTGAAACTATCATCCAACACTTCAGCTCTGAATCAGATTGTCTGGCATCTTTTGGCAATATAGTGGAGGACTCAAAGTGTGCTACTCTAAATTTCCATTCACGTTCTTTTTCTCATGTAAAATGCAATGGCAATGCCGTTGTTGATAAGTTAGCCAAATTGGTAAATCATTCTATTACCCCTCAAATCTGGCTAGAGGACATCCATAGTGATGCTACCTACCTTGTTTGTGTTAACAAAAGTTTTTATTGAAGTAATAATATTCCTTTCCGATTTCTCAAAAAAAAAATGCCAATTTAACTAGGCAAGCCCAAATTAAGCTCGAGTCAAGTGAAGGCCCAAAACTCCTTCCTTCCTATTTAGGCCTTCCATGCCACTAAGGGATAGTAACATTGCATTCTAACCAGCCCATTGTAATCGGCTAGTTTCCACCATAAAAATGTATCCCCATGGTCATTCAAGTATTCCTCTTTAGTCTTAAAAAGAGTCCACTTATTATGAATTCCCCCAAACCATCACTCAGAAGTAGACATGGCAAAACGGGTCAGACCCGTTTGACCCGACCCGTTTGATCCGCGACCCGTTTGACCAGCAACCCATTTGACCCGTTTAAAAATGACCCGTTTTAACTCGTGACCCGTTTTGACCCGCGACCCGATTGACCCGACCCGAACCCGACCCGACCCGCCCATTTTTCCACGTTTACCAACGTTGAGTAGATTGAGATTGAGGTGTAATTCTTATAAGATATTTACTTATTCTTCTTCACTTAATATGTTATGTACTCCATTATAGTTTGTCATTCTTTACTTGCCACCTTCATTTTCTCTTCCTACTTTAAACATATCAAAAATTATACCAAGATTAGCTTCTAGAAAGCTGGAATAAGAGTTGCACCAAATTTAGGTATCAAGTGTTTAGTGGTAATTGGTAAGTGGTAATAGTATCACCAATGAAAATCTAATCACAGTTAAGGAACTTAGAAACAATTGACAAATTGCATCTATTTCCAAAAAAAAAAAAAAAAA
>NW_027069500.1:1213146-1228621 GCF_002906115.3 Quercus suber
GGAAAAAATCTTCATAAATATCTCTAAGATGTCAATGACATACTTCTTCTTTCTCTCCTCAAATTATTGTTATAAGGTGTATTTCTTTTCCTATCCTATATTTCTTTCTTGCTCATCTCTTTGTTTAAGATGTGAAAAAGTTTCTCACTTTTGGTGTTAACACAATTAAAGGTGCGATGAAACAACATGCCTCAAAGCACATATTTGTTAAAATAGGAGGCTTTGTTCTTCGAGCTATGGAAATCGTGGAAAATTAGATGAAACTCAAATGCGATTGACACTAGAGACAGCATGATCAACCATTATTCACAGTGCATGGAATCAAATCTCATGTTGAGTTGTGTGAGATCTAAAATTAGTTCCTTAAAAATTTTGGTATTTGATATTTCAAGTTTTAATTTTTATGGTGAGTCCAAATGTTCGACTTAAATTATTTTATCTTAGAAAAATATGTGTGTATTAGATAATTTTATTGTTAATGAGCTTTTTTTTTTTTGTCTTACACGAATTTTTAGATGAGTTTATGGCCATGTTTAGGGAGAAAAATTGTGCCCAATTATATTGCTACACATATGGTAATTGTTCTTGATTTTACCCATTTGAAAATTATGTATTTTCATAAAAATCCCATGGTTTTGGGATTAAAGATTTTATAAGTTTACCAATATGTAGAGAAAATTGCATGACTTTTTATAACTTGAAGTGAAAAGGCCCTATGATGCCTAATGTGATATGGAATGGTTATATATTTCTTATGATTTAAAGAATTAATTAAAGTTTAATGTGCCTTTATTATTATTTTTACCATCCCAGCCGAAAGAAAATAGGGGCAAAAAAAAAAAAAACTAGAATCAGCAACTTTTTCCTTGTTTAAACCATCTTTGCTGACATTATTCCACCAAGAAATGGATGACGTGGTATTCTTTATCAACTAATTATTTTGTCTCATTCTATTATTTGGAGAACACTTTATATTCTACAGATCAGTTGATTTTGGCAGCACCTGGAAGCGAAAAATGCTAAGACCACAAACAATTACACAACTTTTATCACAAATCATCACATGGAAAATTGTAAGTAGTGAAGAAAAAGTGGGGGGTCCATGTGGGTCCACACCTCCACCACTCATAACTCATCACGTGGCGAGTTGTAGCAAAAGTTGTGTGATTATTTATAGTTCTAACATTGCTCAAAGAAAGCCGAGAGAGAAAGGACTATTAAGAGCACGAGGGAGAAGGGGGTGGCAAAAGAAATAGGTATGAGTTGGATTGAGATCAAAAAGAAAATCCAAAGCTTTGTTGTTGGGGGCAAAATGCATGCGCAGTCTAGAAACATATATGGGGTTTTCGTTGAGTTTGTTTAGACACATGATAGATAAAAAGGATATGCTCCAAATAAGAGGTTTATTTTCTATAACTCGGATCAAGATGGGAAGGGAGAGCCACTTTTATTTACTAACCACTCATATATTTCTTAATCTTCTGGGTTTGATCTGATAATCTCTCAATGTAATTGGATGGTTTGATTTTTAGCTAGTTGGTGATTTAAGAACTGATTGAACTTCTAAGTGGTGTTGCCTACTTAGTATACTTGGTAGATATTCAATCAATGTGTGCATTAGATTAGCTTATGATGATTCGTGTTTCTTGACTTACCTTGTCTAAAATAAATGAATTTGGTTATATAAGCTCAGTTAGTTGATAAAGATGTTTAGAGCCACCCCACTTTAATTGGTAGGTTTTAGCTGAGTAAAGTTGAGCATAGTTGCTCTTTAATATTTTGACTAAAAGACATGAAAGCATGCCCTATGCAGCTAATGTAAGTATGTAACTCTTTCTTTAATATGTGTATGATTCTTCTCAGTTTTCAGTCTTTAACCACTTAAGTAATTCAATCAATATCAATGATGGTCTATAGCCTCAACTTTATCCTTGGTATCAACTTGTTTCACTAAGATGGTTGAATTACATGGAACTTTTCCTTTTGGTATCATTTCCTCCTTCATGAAGCATTCACACTAAATCAAATTGTAAAACAATTCTCAAAAGTCTCTCTGCAGTTGAAGAATGAGCGTTTTCTTGAACTATGTATACACTTCTCATTGCTTTTTCCCCCTTTGAGAAAAGGACATTAAAACTCTTTATGCTTTGCTTGGCATTAGAATTATGCAAACCCTCTTACAAAAGAAAAGAACAATGAACTTCTTCAAACAAGCAAAGTATAATAAAAAAATTTTGATTGAGTAGTTACACGCACTTAACTTCAATTGATTCTTAGGTTGTGTATGCCAATTCAATGGATATTAAACAACTTTTTTTAAGGAGAAATTACATTTTACCACCCTGAACTATATATTTTTATTACACTTTGCACTCAAAACTTTTCAAATGCATGTTTTGCACTCAAAACTATGATCCTTATTACGCTTTGCACCCCGATATCAAGTTTGCTGTTAACTTGGATAAAAAATATAGCACAACATGAAAAGACCTAATTGCCCTTCTACTCAATCCTTTAAAAACAATATACATTTTTTTTAAAAAAAAATTATTATTACAAATAAGGATGTTGAATCTCTTTATGCTTTGCTTGGCATTTGAATTACGCAAACCCTTTACAAAAGAAAGAACAATATACTTCTTCAAACAAAAAAGTATACATATAATTTTTAAATTTGATTGAGTCAATTCTACATAAAGAAAAAGAAGTGTCCTTCTCAATCCTTTAAGAACAATATACTTTATTAATTATTATTACAGATAAGGACTTTGAATCTCTTTATGCTTTGCTTGGCATTTGAATTATGCAAATCCCTTTACAGAAGAATAACAACATACTTATTCAAAAAAACAAAGTACACATAATTTTTTAAATTTGATTGAGTCAATTTTATGTAAAGAAAAAGAAGTCCACTTCTTCAAAGTATATTTGTGTTGATGTTGGTTCTTATTTTCTTGATTGTTATAAAAGAATATTAAGAATTGAAGAAATACTGTAAGATTTCTTATAGATCATAGATTCCTTCTTCTTCTTCTTCTTTTCCCTTTTGCCTTTCTTCTTTTAGTGTTTTTAAATAAATGAATAATTGTGGTATTCAAATTTCTTGAAAGAGCGTCATAATAATGAAGGTAATCCTGTTTATTTATTTATTTATTTTTTACCACATCAGTCTAATACTTGAGTTTTTCAAAAAGAAAGAAAATGGAAAGAGGGAACCGAGGGGGGAGGGGGGACAAACATAATATTCTTCATGCCTTTCAAATACTACTTCCAATAAAACCTACAGTGACAAAGCATGATTACATAAATAATAACTTAAAATATATTGAAGCAAAAGGGTTAAACGGAACTATAGTTTTTTGAAAGAAACAAGTTTTTTTTTTTTAATACCAAAAAAGGGAGAAAGCAACCCAACATAATACACAACAAGCTTAGGCACTAAATACACATCATAGCAAAGTCCATTTTGGTTCAAAAAATCTAAATCAGCTAGCCTGATCTGTTGCAGCCAGTTTGAGGTCTTCTTGTGCTGAAGTAGATGGACTAAATGCCTGCTGGTACCTAGAAACAAAATATAATGGAAACCATGGTTTTTAGCTTTGAGCGCAGCTTCTACCATAGCATCCAACAGCGCCCCACCTGTTGTATCTGCTACATTACTATTTACACCATAGAACAAGCTATCTCTCTGCTAAATTAACTCATAATAACTTAAAATATACTCAAACTAAAGTAAATTAATTAGGTCATATCTCTTTTAAGTGACAAAGAATGATTATGTAAATAATATAATATGACTTTTATCTATTAAAAATATGCCACAATTTGCATTAATCTATGATCACTCAATTACTATCTTATTATTACCGGATTTTTATTAAGAGGCCATTAGTGTGCTAGTGAACCCTGGGAACAAAACCAATGAAGTCGATACCGTACCGGTACCGGCCGTACCGGCCGGTACGTACCGTACCAGTTGCATATCGGTATCGAAACATTAACGTTTCGTATCGGTTTAAATACCGGCCGTACCGACCATGTATCGGCCATACCGGCCAATTTCGGGCAATACCGGCCGATACCGGGCGTACCGGCCGGTACAGAAAAAAGTTTTTTTTAAAATTTTTTTTTTTAAGTTTTGTAATTTTTGAATTTTTGTTACGGTAGAATGGTAACTTATTAGTATTATTTGTTTTCTTAGTATGCAATGGTAACTTTTAAGCTTTCTATTTTTTATATTGTGTGTTTTTTTTTTCCCCTTTTAATTAATACTAAAGTTTAAAATTATGAATAATTAGTTTTGAATTGAGGAAATGTTTTATGATAAACTTTTATATTTATTATAATATATATACACACACATACATATATATATATATTTATTTATTTTAAAATATAAAAAATAGTGATAAACCCGAAACGGTACACCGGTATTGACCGGTATCCGAAATATACCGTACCGCTGGGCAAACCGGTACAGCCTCCGGTACGGTATTGACTCCCTTGAACAAAACAACTTCTTTAGAGAAAATGAAAGTTTTCTTGCAGTAAAGGCACAAGATAATTAGAATGAATGAAAATTATGTTATGTTATCTATTGCATCATATGCTGAGATAAAAGAAAATTCTTAAAATTATATATTTATATGTTTTGTCAAGATTTGGTGGCTCAATGCAAATGGAAGGTTGGCAAAGCATGATTCACAATTCTCAATTTTTCGCCATGTGTCTCATTTAATTTTTAATTTAGTACTAAGTGAATTATTTAGTGTAAAAATCAAAGAGTACAAATCCAATTAGATTCTAAATTGGATTTCAATTGAAGTCCAATTTTTTGTCACGTGTCCATCTAAGTTTTTAATTTTTGTGACAAGTGAATTATTAGGTGCAAAAACCAAAGAGTCTAAAACCAATTAAATTATAAATCATAAGTATAATGAGAAACCATTACATGTTTCAGAAATGTATGGTTTAAAAAAAGTGTAAGCTTGCATAATTTGAACCTCTTCTATAAAAAAAATTTGAATTGTATAATTACGATTTTTGTTTTTAATTATATCTGTGCATTTGCATGAAGCTACATATTAGTCTAATAGTAAAGTTTGAGCCTATAAAGATTGAAAATTTTTATAGACAATGTTTTTTAATAGATTTGGACACATGAAAGATAAGTTTCAAGTTTAGAATATTCAATTTGTTTTTTTTTTTTTTTTTTTGAAATTATGGCAAGCAAGAATAATACCTTGCTTATTTCCTTATTTTGTTCTTTCCTTGTTTTATTTCTTTTGAGATTCTTTTGAGATAGAGAATGCATTTCTTATTTGGTACGATTAATAACAATGCTATATATAGTGGAATTTGAGGCTAACTTGGAGGCTTACCTAGGTGTGTTTTGAAGCCAAAATTGGATTCTTCTTGTCATAAGTATCATTAATTGCTTCAACAAATTTGTTCATATACGTGTTTTTCTATTGCTATTCATAAATAGGTTTTTTTGCTTGCTTAAAATTTGTCATATAGATGTTAAATAAATATCATACTTTTTGAGATATATTACTGCTAAATTGTTTGGTATGTGTTAATTTTTTTGTAGCTTTGATTAAAGTTATATCACTCAATGACTTTTTATAAATCACATTTTTCTTTAATCCATGTATTTACTTGATATCAATTATAGTTTACTTACACGCAAAATTTCAAAATAATCAATTGTCATTTATTATTAAGGGTAAAACTTATATATAGTACCTTAGGTNGAAGTTTGTGATGTGCATTTGTATTAGAACTTCTTTCCCTCTTCCTCTCCCATCCCTCTTCCTCTCCCTTGTGTGTGTTTGTTTCTCAGAAAAGAAAAAACCATCACTCTTTATCAGATGATTCAGATCCATTGAGATTGTTTTGTTCAGTACAATAAAACTTAAAATTAATAGGAACAAACGTTACAAACCAATCCCCCTGTTTGGTCCCAAGAGAACAAACGATATTGAATGTGGTAGGTTGATTTCATTTTCCAAACCAGAAAATCTTAAAATGAGAAACAAACAACTGTGTTTAAAAGAAATCAAAAGAAAAGGTTTTCAAAACCAAAAGAAAGGGTTTTCAAAACCAAAAGAAAGAAAGAATCTAGAATTTAGGGGGAAAGAGATTACAGTTGACATTAAAAATTGGAACTTTTTAGGTGAGGGGTTGAGCACGAAGCACATATAAAAGTTGCCGAAGAAGGAAAAATCGTCTATAATTTTGTTGGAGGTGGAAACCAAATTGGCAGATCTCCATGGGGAGGGAAGGGTTTTTTTTTTTTTTTTTGCAATATTATTTTATTATTTTAAGAGTATTTTCAGTGGAATGCTAATGTTACAGAATTTTAAAGAAATCTATTTGGTAAAGTACCTTAGAAACTCTAGAAAATCTGAATCTGTCATTTTCTAATGCATGCCGTGTTGATCTGAAGCAACAGCCATGCCAATCAGATCTCTCTAATCATGGTACAAATTTTGGATTAAAAAAATTGAAGTCCACTGTATAATTATTGATCTAATTAATTAAGTTGGTAATTTGGATTAAAATTTATCAATTGGAGTCTAGGAAAATCTGCTTCACATTTCACTATATGCAATCCAATTTTCTTATCTTGGGAGTTTTGTCAAAAAATAAATAAATAAATAAATAACTAAATTGGTTGGCTATAGGATAATTTTTAAGGTAAAATACTATTTTGGTCCCTAAACTTTACTAAAAATTTGTTTTTCATTCCTAAACTTTTAAGAAGTTCATTTTTGGTCCCTAAATTATTGAAAAGTTCATATTTCGTCCCTAAATTATTGATTTTTTTTTTTATATCCATAAATTTTACTCAAAGTTTGTTTTTCATCTCTACACTATTGAATTTTTTTTTTCATCCATATTTTTGTCTCTAAACTATTGAAAAAGCTATTTACAAAGTTTAGGGATGGAAAAAAAAAAAAAAACTTTTTAAAATTTAGGGACGAAAAACAAACTTTTGTTGAAATTTAAGGGTCAAAATAGTATATTACCCTAATTTTTATGAAGACTATGGACCTCACAACAAAATGTTGTCCACATCAACTTGGACCCATTAACAACATTTTCTCTCCCTTACAGACTAAAGCAATAGTTGAGCTAAAAACTTAACACTCACTCACCAATCACCATTTCCATTCCGTTCTGAACCCTACACACGCACATGATCTATATTTCAAACGGTCTTTAATCAACAAAAGACTAATAGAAAATGTGCTAACCATTGATGGCGACCATAATGACAGGTGAGCATAAGCATGGCAAAATGAGTTATGACCCAACAACTTGACCCA
Source organism: Quercus suber (assembly GCF_002906115.3). Taxonomy (NCBI): domain Eukaryota; kingdom Viridiplantae; phylum Streptophyta; class Magnoliopsida; order Fagales; family Fagaceae; genus Quercus; species Quercus suber. The sequence continues at coordinate 1,220,481 of NW_027069500.1, forward strand.
AACTTGGAAGAAAAGACATAACTTGAACCCATATTTTTTTTGATACAGAGTAAAAATAGGTTGACCTGTGACTCAACCTCTTTTATTTATTTATTTTACAGGTAAACCTAATCGAGCCATTTTTTTAACATTTAAAAATAATAATAAAAATCAAATTGCATGGATGGGTGCACAACTTAATATTAATTAATAATTATAATAATAAAGCCATTTGCCATGCCAGTGGCAGTCCAACCCCGTCATTATGAACCAAATCTATGTTATCTTTTTATATTATCAATCTAAGAATCCATTTGATTAGAGTGAAAACTGAAGGAATGGAAAATACATGAGAGACATCAGACAAGTGGAGAGAAACTCATGTTGTTTACAAGAGAGAAAAGAGAGGACCCAACGGTTTTGCATCCGGGCCCACCTCAAATCAATCTCCCCAAATCGAAGAGAAAACCAAGTGTAAATTTGGGATTACAACCATAAACCCCAGAATGTTGTTCTATCTGTATTTTTTCCCCCAGTCTTATCTAAGCTGCCACATAGCTAGTAGCCACCTACCAATACTTTTTTTTTCTTTTAAATATTTCATTATCTAAACATTGAGTAATCCGTTATTTTTTCCCTACATATCAATAGTCAGCCCCATCACTTGGAGTTCTATTTGACTAAATTGCATATAACTAAGGGTGTTCATGGATTGGGTTTGGTCGGATTGTCCATCAATCCATACTCGACCCAACTAAATCAAGTTTCAAAATCACAAACACCTCGCCGACTGATAGAATCACAAGTCGTCGACCACAAAAGCTTCACATTTGCAATAGTTAGATTGGTCGAAGTTGCCACATCCTCCTCCTCGAGATCGTGATGCGTGGCAGAGATTTATGGGAATCTAAGGTAGATCGCACCAAATCTTCTCAGATCGATGGAGATCTTATTGAATCTGGTGGAGATCTCGACATTGTGGAGATCTTCATTGAATTTGTGGGTTTCATCATTATAATGAGTTGTGAATCACTAGAGATGGAAGAACTACGAATGTATATGGCGGGTTGGTCATAGTTGATATATGGGTGGGGAGAACTACCACTCGACCTGATCTTGATCAGATTGGAAGATTGTACCCGTCGTCGATCAATCCATCGCTTGGATTAGATGCATTACAGGTCGGATGACTTTGGGTCGAGAGGGTTTATCAGGCCTGGTCAGATGCTAGACAACCTTAATATAATCAAACACTGAGTTAATTTTCCAAATTATAATTGTTGTTTTTCTAGCTTGAGAAATTAAAATTGTGAGCTTTGGCCTTATTGCCAAGTGATTGTAGTTTGAAGTTTGAACTTGAGATGTGTGAGAAAATTATCCCATGCAACGATTATATGTATTCCACCACTCTCAACTTGTGAGCCTTAAAAGTTGTAAGCCCTACAAGTTACAACTTCCAATATGTGAGAGAGTAGATGCAACGCATATGGGCATATAGCTACCACATAAAATACCCTTAAAATCTAGGCGTAAATGCACTTTTAGTCCCTATGTTTTGGCTTTTTTCCATTTTAGTCCCTACATTTTATTTTTTCCACTTTTAGTCCTTAAAACCAATTTACACGTTCCATTTTGGTCCTTTCCGTCAATCAACCGACGGAAATTGCTGAAGTGGCAACCGGAAGAATTAAAATACTATAAAAAATGCCACATCACCCTGACACGTTAGCATCTATTTTTTTTGGTAAATAATTTGTAAATTTTAACTAAATAAAAAAAGAAAATTTAAAAATACAAACTCAAATTTAAAAAACAAGAACACAAGAACATAGACACAGAAAATAAGACCAATCACACGAATTCAATCACACAAATTCAATTAAAATATCACTTCTTTCTCTCTCTTCTTTGAATCACATGGTGACTCCTCTCTCTCATTTCTCATCTGCCTTTCTCTCTCCCCTCTCTCTGATTCAGTGTCTCTCTCAGATCGGCATGGACTGGAGATCGAAATCAGCAGCATGGACTGGAAGATCAGCGACAATAGCATGGTGTTTTGGAGATCGGCGACGACGGCGTGGTGGTTTGGAGCGGCGGCGATGGTGGATTCTCTCTCTTTCTCTCATTCCGTTCCTCTCTCTCTCACTTCGATTCTCTCTCTCAAATTGGATGTGGGTTTTGGTTTTTCTTTGAATTTTTGTTGTGGGTATTGATGCAAGATTCATGGTGGTGTTTTGGAGATCGGCAGCAACGGTGTGGTGTTTTGGAGCGGCGGCGATGGTGGATTCTCTCTCTCTCTCTCTCTCTCTCATTCTAATCCTCTCTCTCTCACTTCGATTCTCTCTCTCAGATTGGATGTGGGTTTTGGTTTTTCTTTGAATTTTTGTTGTGTGTATTGATGCAAGATTCATGGTGGCGGCAGTGGAGGATTGTTGTGTTGTTTGTGGGGATGGGTTCACTATGGGTTTAGGGAGGTTGATACTGATGTGGGTGGCGATTTGGTGGCAATGGGTCTTTGGGTGTTCTGATTCTCTCTCTCAAATTGGATGTAAGTTTTGGTTTTGCTTTGAATTTTTGTTATGGGTATCAGTGCATCTGCAGCTTCATGGTGGTGACAGTGGAGGGTTTCACACTTAATCCTTGAGTTTTAGGGTTTCTGGGTTTTTGAGTGTTTGAGATTTCTGGGTTTCTTTGATTTTATGATTTTGGCTATGAATCTTTGGGGAAGAACCAGAAAAATTGATGGGTTTTCAGCATTATTGATTTGATTTTAAGTGGGAAAGGAAGTTGATTCAATGGGTTTAATTTTGAATTCATGTTGTTGGGTCTAATTTTCTGGGTCTCTGTTCTTGTGTTCTTGTTTTTTAAATTTCAGTTTGTATTTTTAAATTTTCTTTTTTTATTTAGTTAAAATTTACAAATTATTTACCAAAAAAAAAAAAATAGATGCTGACGTGTCAGGGTGATGTGGCATTTTTTATAATATTTTAATTCTTCCGGTTGCCACCTCAGCAATTTCCGTCGGTTGATTGACGGAAAGGACCAAAATGGAACGCGTAAATTGGTTTTAGGGACTAAAAGTGGAAAAAATAAAATATAGGGACTAAAATGGAAAAAAGCAAAAACATAGGGACTAAAAGTGCATTTACGCCTAAGATCAATGGTTACTTACTAAGTTTTTTTTTTTTTAAGAAGAAAAATTTCTTACTACTGCGTTTGGGATTTGAGAAAAAGTTAGCTTATTTTACTTTTAAACTTATTTTTGCTCCTAAAGTGGGTCTCATTACTCCAAAAGTCAGTTTTTGGCTTCTTTTTTTTTTTTTTTTTTTTTTTTTTGCATATTTTCAGCAAAAAATTTTCAATTTCAGTAAAATAAACAATTCTCAAAGAGAACCTAAGTTGGTCATTCCTTCTCTTCTCATATTTTGAGAAATAGCAAGCAGATTGTAATATCGTGGGATGGCAAGACAAGAATTTAAGATTTTGTTTCTAAATGTTAGACATTTGGTGCATTTGTGACCCTCAAAAGTCCAACAATATTGAGTTTTATTTTAGTTCAATTTGGTCTCGTTTGGAGGTTTTCACATTTTGAATTATTTTTGGAGAGTTATTTTTCGGAGAATAGTTTTTGACTTTTGGTGAGACTATAAGATGAAACTTCATGGGTCTGGAATCGTTACCATGTACCTGGTTTATACAATTGTGTTCAAGGTTGTAGATGCCCCATTTTACGACCTCTATTATTATTTTAAGTCTGATTTGAGTTCATGAGTAATCATTTTAAAGAAAAATTTAATTATTTTTCGTATGAGCTCAAATTTTGTCACAACAATCAAGCTTGCATTGTGTGTGTGTTTGTTTCTCAAATAAATAAATAAATAAACTAACTTGAAGTGTTCTTCTCAAAAAAAAAAAAAAAAAAAAAAAAAAAAACTTGAAGTGGCCTCTATATATAAAATAGAACACAATTGTGTTCATCAAATATTTTATAGTGTGTGGATGATCAATTGAAAGACTAAATTCTATATATTATTTCATTTTCATATTTCTTTTTAGTTCATTTTATTTGGCAAAAAGGAAAACTAGTATCACGAACCAAAATAAATGGGAACTTGTGGAGGAGAACCTATCCCAAAAAAAGAAAACAAGAAAAAAAAAAAATCCTCTTATTATGCCATTACCGCTGGGCTAGTTTTATTCCAGCCCAAACTCAGTGAATGTACTTTGTATAGAAAGAGAAAACCAAGGCCCAAAGACATATTGAGTCAGCTCCCTATGTAAACTCCTCCGTATGGGATGAGCTATCTAAAACTGAAGAACTAGTTAGTAGGTACTACTAGTCATTAGTTGCATCTGCATATATCTCCAATCTCCATGAACCATGATTGTTCCTGTTCCAGTTCCACCCTTGAAGCTTCTTCAACTTCAATCCCATCTTCCATATTTTTCTATTCCCCAAACTACCCTTCTTCCTCCACCTCATTTTCTCTCTCCTTCCCTTCACAAATCCACTCTTTTCCCCAGGTTCAAACCCACCTTCAATTTCTTCAGAGTTTCAAAACCTGAAGCACCAATTGCTGCCAATGAAGGTGGCGAATACTCTTCCAATGTTTTTTCACCGGAACTTGAAGACTTGTCCCCAAACGGTGTCGTTTATAAGAAAACTCTGGCATTGGTTGAGTGCTCCATGTTTGCTGCGCTCACTGGCTTGGTCTACTTCTTGAGCAATTCTCTCTCAATTGAGGTCTCTTGCTCTTAAAACTCTTATTTGCTAAATGGGTCTTAGCCAATTTATTAGTTATTGCTCTCTACACTTTCTATCGCGTTATTTATGCTCTGTTCTTTTTTCTCTTATAATTTGTTTATGCTGCTTTTTGTACCGTCTCCTGTGAACCATTCTTTATGTATGTGTGTGTGTATATATTCCATGGCTTATTTTTTGTTTCCCTGCATTTTCTATTTCTTAGACTTTTTATTTTTTTATTTTTTTTAGCTTCACTTGTTTGCCTTTTGGATTATATTAGCCCATTAGCATAGGCACAGGCTTAATTCTATTTTGTTTGCAAAGCAGGTCTCTTACTTCTATTAGTATAGGATTTAGTTTATTATATATACACATTATGGTTTATTGAAACACATGATTTGTACTATACTCTAATATATTATTGATGTAGCCCTTTAGGATTTTCTCCCTCAATTTAGGCCATTAGGCTGGACCATGTAACCCTTGTGTGTTATTATGTTCTATACTTTATGCTTTCGCTTCTGCATCCATATTAACATATTCAACATAGTGTATCAATGCTAATATTTAACAGTTTCAAATTGGCTTTTATAAAATATAATTGGGTCTTCTTTTGTTTCCTGGTGCATATTGATTATTTTTATTTTGAGAATGGGTTTAAGAAAATTTATTCAAATGGAGAAAATTACTCCCACGAAAGAACTACAGAAATATCTGGGGGTAAAAAAATAAAAATCAGACTAGATTTAAGAACCAGCAATATCCTTGGCTTTTCTATCCAGGGGGTGAACTACTGCGTTACAATGTGTCTTCATTTGCTTGTCCTTAATAAGAGTTCATATAAAGCCATTCAATCTTCTTCAAATTTATGAGCATTGATGACAAACTCAGAATCGCCTTCAATTATCACCTCTCTGTAGCCCAATATTAATGCAAAATCTCCTGCTTTCAACCCTCCAAGGGCCTCCACTTCCGCTACCAATGAAACGCTTTTCTGTAAAAAATGGCCCCGCAAAGTTGATTTTAATGAGCTACTTTTCTGGAGGGGTCCATTCTGTGCTGCAAATTGCTGGAATTTGGGCGAGCGAGGGGGTGATGAAGGAGCCACAATACCATCACGAGCATGGTTGTCAAAATCATGATCTGAATCACGATTTTAAGGTCCTACCTTACCAAACCATTTAGGATCGCACTAGGATCCTAAAAACTGGTAGGATCGTACATAGGATCGTGTAGGATCGTATAGGATTGTATGGGATCTTACCGATCCTACCAAAAACATAAATTTTTGGTTTTTTTTTTTTATTTTTTTATTTTTTTATGGGATAATTTTTTGGTTTTGATGAAGTTTTGAGGGTTTTTATTTTTTCATGTTGTGATGGTATGATTTTTTATTTTTATTTTTTAAAATTATGTTAACCTAAGCAAATGTTTTCTAGTTTCTAGTTCACTTGTAATCAAAATGAAGGAATGCTTTATCATTTCTAAATGAAGAATTTGATGTTGACTTTGTTGCCTTTTAAGCTGCCTTGTAAGTTATAATATTGTTAAATTTGTTCGATCAATATACTAATTTGTATTCTGATATTACTAAAATATTTTTTTTATATATAATTTTATCAGCAATGCTTGTATTTGTATAATGATTGCTTGATTTTTTTGAGCATGCTCTTTAATTGTTGCTGAGTGGTATAACTTGAATAGTTGAGTGTGAAATTGTATCTTGATGTCTTTTGCAGCTCTAGTATACAAATATATAATATCTACATAGATGGTGAAATGGATGATGATGATTAGGAATTTAGGACGGTGGTTATAAGAACCTTAAAATGTGAATAATTAAATGTTCACTTCACCTTAATATTCATCTTGCATTTGGATTTCATATTGCAGGTAGCTAGTTTCCATTTGCTAACTTATTTTGTATTTCAAACTTGGAACTTAGAACTTGGAAAATATTTTTCATATGTTTTGATAAATATTTTGGTATTTGGTTGCTATTAAACATTTATAGAACTTTTTAGATACATTGGGTCAAAACTTAAATATATTTGTTTCGTTATATAGACTTAGCGATGTATGACATGCAAATTACATCATATGATGCAAATCTTAGTTTTTTTATTTTATTTATTTATATATTTTTATTTTTACGGATGAATTTATAATTTACGTTATTATTCAACATACAAAATCATTATCAATGCGCTTTTTGTTTTAAATTTGAAAATTTGTAGGATTTTACGATTCACGATCCGATATTACGATTTACGATCCCACCTACCTTTAACGATCTTACGTAGGATTCCGATTTTGACAACCTTAATCACGAGACATTCCTGAAGCACAGCATCTTGCAAAACCAGAATTTCACTAACAGGATCATCAAAAGATGCCAACGTTGTAACCCTCCACTAACTCGTCCCTCCAAACTCATCCCACACATATTGATTACTTATTTATAGAAATGTGCTGATTGTGGGAATTTCCTTTTTTAATAATTCATTTTCGATAGTTGGTATTATTATTCCCAAAAAGAAAAACAAGGAGCAACACCAAGAGCCTTGTTGCTCAGTGGCATTGTCTGCTCTCTTTGATAAGGTTTGAATTCCCCTCCTGCATTGTTGTAAGTACCGAATCATCCAAAAATAAAAATAAAAAGGAGAAAGTGGCAGCACACAAACCTGAAACCTTAACAAAACAGTGTTTTAAACACAAAGGAATGAACAACACAACCCGACCAAGCAAGAACAGAAAAGGGAGATTCCTTTTCTTTTCTTTTTTCCTGCCCTGATATAAATAGCTAATTATAATGTTCTTCAGTCCCATATAAATAGCTATATGTGTCTCACATTATTTATTTATTTTTTTCTTATGTATTGTGTCATGCATTTTTTTCTCAATAAGATATGGTTTTGCACAGAATTACTTTGGTTGCGTCTTCTCGTTGCCAATAGTAATCTCCTCAATGAGATGGGGCATTGCAGCAGGAAGGAAGACTATGGTTTGTAACCGATATTTCCACCATATTACAATACAGCATTTTTTGAAGATTTACATTGAAATCATTGTGTCATGTGTCTTAATTATTCTTCATAGGTGGCAACAACTATGCTATTACTAGTCTTGTCCGGTCCAGTGAAAGCCTTAACCTATCTGGTGAGCTTCCTTTTAAATTTTACAGCCCTCTGCATGAAGGATCATCTTGTTTTTATGTTTGCGTCTCTAGCTTAGTTCCTAGTCTTTTTTGAAATTTTGTAATCAAAACGAGTTTTTTTCTGAGCTCTTAATGATTTGTCTTTTGTGGATCTTTCTCAAGAATTTAGTACATTACATATACAAATACTACATTTAATGAGCTTTCAGTTTCTAGAACTTGTTCTTGGCATTTTTTTTTTTTTTTTTTTTTTTTTTTTTT
>NW_027069500.1:1238832-1298832 GCF_002906115.3 Quercus suber
TTTTTTTTTTTTTGATAAGCAACGTAAGAATATTATTAATAATAGAAAAAGTGCCAAACCGAATACATTGGGGATGTACTATGGGGGCACAAATCATGAAACAAAAGTACAACGGTCAAGAAAAATAGAAAAAGAAGAATAAGAAAAATGAGAAAAGACCACACTCCAATCAAAGAGAGTGTGCAAGAGACTTAAACTCTAGCAAAGAACGTTCACAACCCTCAAAGCTTCTAGCATTCCTTTCTCGCCAAATGCACCAAATTAAGCAATGAGGCACTAATCTCCAAACATCAATGTGACGATGTTGTGCAAAATTTCCTTGCCAAGCCTCAAACAACTCAAGAACATGATGAGGCATAACCCATTGGATACCAAACAAGCAAAAAACCAAAGACCACAACTCCCAAGCTACAGGGCAATGAAGTAGAAGATGATCTACCGACTCCCCGCATCTCTTACACATATAGCACCAGTCAAGCACTATCACACGTCTTTTACGAAGGTTGTCTGTTGTTAAGATCTTACCTAAGGAAGCAGACCAAGAAAAGAAAGCCACCCTAGGAGGAACCTTCGATTGCCATATCATTTTCCATGGGAATGAAACAGGAGTAGGAGGGTAAAAGGAGCTATAATATCCTTTAACCTCAAAACCTCTGTTCCTTGCAGGCTTCCAACAAACCTTATCTGGGCCAAAACCCCGTACTGTCAAAGAATAGACCAACCCCATAAACCGATCAAAGGCTTCTTCTTCCCAATCTTGTGGTAGACGACGAAATTGCACATTCCAGTGAAATCTCCCAGCAGACCAACCCATAACTTCAGCCACCGAGGAATCCTTTGACCTACTTAGACAATAAAGTTTTGGAAAAGCCTCTTGGAGAGTACAATCTCCGCACCACACATGCTTCCAAAATTTCACTTTAGTACCATCCCCCACATCATATACAAGGAGTTTAAAGAAGTTCAACCAGTCACTTCTAATGTATCTCCACAGGCTGACCCCATAAGGACTTGTCACCTTTTTCGTACACCAACCACCCCAAATATTCTCATATTTTGCCTATATAACCCTCCTCCATAAAGCATTAGTCTCCATGCCATACCTCCACAACCATTTTCCTAGCAAGGTAGAATTAAAGCTTCCCAAACGTCTTATACCCATTCCACAGGAAATCTCTCTGTAATTTCTTCATACGCTTAGCCACCTTACCCGGTAAAGAAAAAAGAGAAAGAAAGTATGTAGGTAAAGACGAGAGTGAGCTTTTAATGAGTGTCACTTTACCCCCTTTAGATAAATATAGTCTCTTCCAACCTGCTAATCTCCTCTCCATTCTCTCTAGGATAGGATTCCAAACAGTTAAATCCTTAAACTTAGCACCTAGTGGAAGACCCAAATATTTCAAAGGCAGAGAAGACTGCCCACACCCCAACAGACCCACCAAAGCCTCTAAATTGTGCACCCCACCAACGGGTACCAACTCAGATTTTCCCAAATTAATACGAAACCCTGACACCCCCTCAAATCTAGCAAGAATCGCTTTCAAATTAGCAATCTAAAAAGGATCAGCATCACAAAAAATCAGAGTGTCATCTACAAATAAAAGGTGAGACACCATCACTGATGGGCCAGATGTACTACCCACAGAAAAGCCTGAAAATTGCCCAGCAGAGGCAGCCACATCCAACAAACGACTTAATGCCTCCATCACAATATCAAACAACAGAGGAGATAATGGGTCTCCTTGCCGAGGCTCCCTAGAACTTCCAAAGAAATTAGATGGACTACCATTGATTAGAATGGAAAACTTTATAGTTGAAATGCAATACCTTATCCATTTTCTCCATTTCTCTGAGAAACCACAACGCTGAAGCATATACATTAAGAAATCCCAGCTCACATGATCATACGCATTTTCCACATCCAATTTACACAACACACCTAGAACTCCTGACTTCATTCTACTATCAATACATTCAAAAGCAATCAAAACGGAGTCCAAAATTTGTCTGCCCTTCACAAAGGCATTTTGTGAATTCGAAATAAGCCCATGCGCCACCCTACGAAGCCGATTAGCCAACACCTTAGAAATAATCTTATAAATCCCACCAACTAAGCTAATAGGCCAAAAGTCCTTTACCTCCACTGCATCCACTTTCTTGGGAATAAGGGCAAGGAACGAAGCATTAAGACTTTTCTCAAACACCGCCTGAGTATGAAAATTGTGGAATACCGCCATAATTTCTGTTTTCAAAACACACCAGCAAGACAGGCCTATCTAGCCAGCTTGCATCTTCCACCAAGATACTAGAGAAATCCACATCCTCTAAAACAGGTCTATCAGCCACATCCTCAAAATAAAGTTGTCTATAAAACTGAGAGATACAATCTGCGATAGCTGCCGGATCTGAAGACAACTCCCCATCCACCATAAGCCTATCGATAGAATTAACCCTCCTGTGAGAGTTAGCTATACGGTGAAAAAATTTAGTATTTCTGTCTCCTTCCCTAACACAGAGAACTCTAGATTTCTGCCTCCAACAAATTTCTTCCAACAGAGTAACTTTTTCTAACTCATCACGAATTCTTCCCATTTCTACTGTTTCCTCCGCTGATAAACCCTGACTATCCTCCAAATTCTCAAGAACACTCAAGTCCTTCCACAATTTTTTAATTCGATCTTCAACATGACCAAACACCTCCACATTCCACATTTTCAAATCATTTTTTAATAGCTTTAATTTATTGGCTAAAACAAAACTCAGTGCACCTTGAAACTGATAGGATTCCCACCAAGACCGCACCCTATCTACAAAACCCTCATCCTTAAGCCACATATTCTCAAATCTAAATGGCCTACTCCCTCTCTGAAAGATCCACCCTCAAGAACAATTGGAAAATGATCTTAACACAACCTAGACATCCGTCTTTGAGAAACTATTGGAAACTTATCCTCCCCATCGGCAGAAAACAAGAATCTATCCAGCTTAGCCTTCAAAGTAACTTCTCTAGAATTTAACGAAGTGAAAGTCCCCCCTTGCAAAGGCAGATCAATGAGGCCCTGTTCTAAAATAAAATTGGAAAAGTCCCGCATAGCAGCAGTGAAAGCATTAGACCCCAATCGTTCGAAAAGGAACCTAACCACATTAAAGTCACCACCCACACACCAAGGAACACTCCACCAGCTGTTCAAACCACAAAGTTCCTCCCATAAAAACCTCCTATCTCGGTGCACATTAAGACCATAAACACCAGTAAATGCCCATACAAACTGATCTGACACATTTGTAAATTTACAAGAAACCGAAAATCTCCCCACTGCTTCCTCCATCTTATTCACAACCCGTGTGTCCCACATCAATAACACCCCTCCGGAAGCACCACAAGAACCTAAGTAAGACCAATCAATATGTTGGCCACCCCACAAGCTACGAATCACCGCCCTATTTATCAGCTCCATTTTGGTTTCTTGAAGACAAACCACATCAGGCCCCCATTTCCTAATCAAATTTCTAACCCTGAACCTTTTATCCTGCTCATTCAACCCTCTTACATTCCAAGAAATAATCTTCAAACTCATTGATGAGGCACAACAGCCCGTTCCATACTTTCACTCCTTGATTTATTTGAACCATACTCAACATTCAAGGATAAAAACAAATTTTTCAACTCCCGCTAACCTTTCTGGCCTGACTTGACCAGTTTCATCTTATCACCCACCCCATGTTTCTATTTATCTTTTTTTTCTGGCCTCTAAATCTAATAACAACCCTGTAATTTGCTCCTCAAAACCTTCCAAGGAAGTGCCCACAGATTTCTTAAAGGCCTTAATCCTATTGGTTACCTACTGTGATAACTGAGAGTTATTAACACTCTCCTTACACCCAATCTCCTTTACAGGACTAGACACCGACTCCAAAGGACCTTCAGTGGCCAAAGGTACCACAACTAATGGCTCACCACCTCTCTCCCAAGACATCAACCGTTCATCAAATTCCCCCATCACATTCTCTGATTCAGGCACCACATACAAAGACTCTACTAACCCTCACCCTCATCTGCCCAACTAGTCCTCTGCCCTTCAATATCAATAGCTTCAATACCTGGTATACACTCCTCCTCTATACTTGAGCAGACCGACATGCTATCAGGAGAATGATAGAGTGACAATGGAAGCACTAACTGCCGCCCATCACGCAATTGTAGCATCCAATCTTTAGAGTTACCCCAAGACTTATCCAAGTCTCCAACCAACTCCCTAATAGTGGGGCCAGGTAGATGAACTCCCTCAAGATCAGAATCATTAGTAGTAGTGGCTGATCCTTCCAACCCCACAAAATCCACATCCACACCTTCCTTTGCCACCTGAGATGACAAATACACCCCCATTGGCTTGACTGGCAAGGTGGAGCTCTGATTCTGACTACTCAGACCACCGAAACCAGCAGCACCCGTCGCTTCCGACACCGTAATGGATGACTCCATGGCCGAGGACCCCACCGGCAGCATAATAGACCCCAACGAAGCTCCAGCCAGCTCGTGGGAAGCCTGGGTCACCGTCGCTAGTCCAGTCGGCACGGTTGAAGGTTGAGCAGCTCGACTCGAGTTGTGCCCACCCTCGCCGGCCACTTCCGGCACTGCTAGGGAGGAGCTCGTGGCCTTAGGCACCTTCGACATCATCACCGGCTCCACCGAAGACTCAAGCGAGATAGCTAAGCTCTCGTGTTTCTTCTTATTGTTCACATCACACTTACCTGGGCTTGGGATAGAGAGACACCTCTAATCAGAAGGTTCCAGAACAGGTGGGCCACTAAAGGAGCTTTCACCAGCCTCAAAAGAAGAAGGGCTTGACAGACCCAAGCCCAACACAGTATTTTTACTACCCAACTGAGAACCTTGGGCATTCTGATTTGATGGGCCCAACCCAAGTTTTGTATTCTGATCTTTACTACTCCTCGTTGCTACCCATTTGCCAGCTTGCTTACCTCTCTTAACACCATCCCAAGATACCCGCCTCTTTCCAAACTCATTCACATCCACAATTAACCCTCTCCCTAACCAACGTGATTTCCTAGAATCAAGCACCTTTCCAAACTCAACAATATTTGAATTTGAATTGAACTTGAAAGGAAAACTGATATTATTTCCTTCCGGGATTTTTGCCTCAAGAATATTCTTACCATTAATAGCACCTTCACCAACCTCACCATCACCCATGGCTGCCGGGAGAAAACTTCCGGCCTATGTGTCACTGTCTCTCGGAAGCTCCATTATCTTCTCCACTACACCATCCTTGGCCTTTTCCTTAATGAAGGGCTGCTGAGCAGGCTTCAACCTTGCCTGCATTGGAGCTTTGACAGCTTCCACAAAGGACCTGGCAGCATGATACTTTGGTATTTGCTTAGACTTATACGGTACAAACTTCAGTCCACCCAACGCATATTGTGAAGGTTCCAATCTTCTTCTCAATTCAATCCCAAAGGTTTTCCAACCTTGTTGAAACTTTCCGGCAGGGATAATGATAGTTCTCCGCAACCGACCTACCTTAAGTTCTGTCACTGATAAATACTGCCCAAACGAGTTGGACCCCCGTTGCAACGTGTAAGTAGTACCACCTTCCCTGAACATGAAGAATTGCTTCGGATTAACCCCCATCACGGTGTGTTCCAGGCTCCTCATTAACCAACATGCTGCACTCTTACCCATAAAAACTGATTGCATGTAATATTTTCCCCATTCAAAAATCTTAAGGGAGAAAAAATTCCCACCTTCCTCAACCAACAACTGAAACAGCTTAGATTCAATAAAAAAACTTCTAAAACCACCCATATTGATCCAAAGAACTAAGCTAAAAAAAGATTTCTGACTAATTTGAGGAAGCCGGGCCTCCAGAGAGAGAGCATTTTTTTTAAAACTAAGCAATCTAGGTAAGTTTAATAAAATAGTGATTTACAGTTTAAAATAATAAAATTTCTAAAAAAAATTTCACTTTTCCAAAAGAAGAATCATCAATACTAATAGACCTTGAGCATCACATACCTCCACAAAGTGCCCATTGTTAACCCAACTATTCCATGTTTAAGCTGCAGAAAACAAATATCCAAAAAGTTGGCAAATTATCAGCTACCTGATACACACCCCCCTCCCTCCAAAAGTTTTTTTTTTTTTTTTTTTTTTTTTTTTTTTTTTTTTTTTTTTTTTTTTTTTTTTTTTTTTTTTTTTTGTATAAAGAGAACAAGAACTTTCTCTTCCGCAAACCATTCGTGAAGGCTGCTACTAGTATCTTGTCGTTGGCTTCATCAATCGAAAGTGCTTCCTTATTGAAGCGGGTTATGTAGGATCTCAGCGTCTCGTCCTCTCGTTGCCTAATGCTCATCAAGCACGTTGTGGACTTCTTGTACCTATGTCCTCCAATAAAATGTGCAGTAAACTGAGCGCTTAGTTTCTTGAAAGTGCTGATAGAGTTTGGCGTCAGTCGACTTATTCTTGTGGGTCCCTTCAGTGTTGTAGGGAAGGCCCTACACATGATTTTGTTTGCTACCCCTTGAAGGTGCATCAATGTCTTGAAGGTCTCTAGGTGATCTAGAGGGTCCTTGACTTGGTCATAACTTTCTATCTGCGACATGCAAAACTTATGTGGTAGGGGAAAGAAATTGACAAGGGCAGTGAATGGAGAGTTGGTTCGGTTAACTAGGTCGTCAAGATCGCTGGACACTCGTCCCTTGAGGGCGTTCATCATGACCTCCATTTGTTCCTTCATCACCTGCATCTCTGCGACAATAGGAGGTAGGGTCGTATCCATGAGGGATGGGAGGCTCACATTTTGTTGTTCTGGTCTGCTCGGGCGTTGCTTCCTTCGAGCCCCTCTTGATCTCTTCGTACGACACTGGCACCTTCTTAATCCTCCCTTTGATTAGTTGGTGCTGCGTTCTTCTATCGCAGCTGCTCTTCCAGGTCGCGGTTTTGTTTGGTGAGTTGTTCCACAGCCGCGGCGAGAGTTTAGACTTGTCTCTCGAAGGCAGTCATGGGCGGTTCTTCCTCTTGGATGTTGTTGGTAGTTGCCATCGAGCGAGTGAGCACCATGTGACTCTTTTGTTCGGGGAACGATAATACACGACTTTATAACTCAAATTACCCTTTCCCACAGATGGCACCAACTGATGATACCAAGAAAATCACTAGTGAGTCACACGATACTTGCACATTCGAAATAACACCTGCATAACAAAAAGGGAAGACCTCACAGAGAGCACCGGTGTGGTGTCGGCCAAATACCATCCGAAGGTCAAGTTAGAATTTCTCATAACTCTAGAATGCTAGAGAAGGGTTAATTATGCGTACCTTGATTTGTGAGGGTATTGGAGTTTTTATAGTAGTCGAAGATTGACGTCTTTTCCTTGGAGTCGAAGTCCTTTCCTTATAGGAATCCTTTTAAATAGTCTTAAACGTGATGGACAAGTTTTTTCCTTATAAAGAAGATCTTCATTAACATACGCAACTTCTGGAATCCTCTTTGCCTTGGGATTCTATAGTGAATAAGTGTGCGTCACAAGTATTTTCCATTTAGGGTCTCTGGCTGCCACATGGATACTTGATCCATTTATGTTGCGTCCGTCCATGAAGGACCCGTCCATAACAGGTCTTGCACGTAACGGATCCGTCCTTCATTGGCCCATAAATGAGGAACCGTCAGGCCCATTTCATGGAGTCCCGTCAGCCTATATTTTTTCCTTTTCAATATATATATATATATATATATAAAACATAAGAAGATGTGAACCAATGGGACTACAAGGCTTTTTATCCATTCATCTTCAACATCTTTATTTTTTACTAAAGAGAGAAGTTTATAAGGATTTATTGTTAGTTGTCATGTAAACTACTAATATATGACTTTCCAGGACAAAATTGGCCTTTGCCCCTTTCTATCAAAATATCCAACATTTTGCCATTCTTTTGAAATTAATTAGAGAAATGCCCCTTTTTTGAAACTCGATTTTTTCAAAATCGAGTTAAAAAAAAAAAAAAAAATCTGTAACCCTATAGTGGCGTTTTGTAATTTGAGCTCCATGAACTCGAGTTATAGACAATTTTTTTTACCTATAACTTGAGTACTCGAGTTACAAAATGCTACTATAGGTCCTTAAAACTAAGGGTGTGCAAAAAACTGACGAACCGAACAAACCGGCCGAAACCGACCAAATTGTTGTCAAATTTTCGGTTCGGTTTCGGTTTATTTTTTTTTTTTTTTTTTTTTAAGGAACCGGTAAGAAAAATACCACTATGCTAGACACAAAATAACATATCAAAACACAAATCACAATTATCAAACCATGTAAGCAAATACAGATCAACCACACAATGTTAGTATTATGTTAAAAAAAGGGTTAAAAATCTATAGCAATAAACTGTCAATTCATAACAAAATATAACAATGGATAAGCCTAGAGGTGAAAAAAGGGTTGCCTCCAGGCAAAACATTCTCTCCATTTCGGCTAGGGGTGTGCAAAAAACCGACGAACCGAACAAACCGGCCGAAACCGACCGAACCGTTGCCAAATTTTCGGTTCGGTTTCGGTTTGGTTCGGTTTCGGTTTCATTTTTTAAAAACCGAAATTTTCGGTTTTGGTTTCGGTGTTGGATTTTTTCACCCGAAACCAAACCAAACCGACCGAATATATATATATATATATATTTTTATGTATCATTAAAACGTAACTGATCAGTGGCTTAATGGTATGCTCCTTATGGTTTAGCTACTTGATCCCAGGTTCGAGCCTTCGCCCGTGACGTGGGTATTTTTTTCTACTTAATTTTTTAAAACCCTAGTAGTAGCATAAATACGGAAATACCCCTGTTTATTCTTCCCTTTTCTTTCTTCAGCCACCCTTTTCCCCATTTGTTTCTCTCAAAACCCTAGTAGTAGCATAAATACGGAAATACCCCTGTTTATTCTTCCCTTTTCCTTCCTCAGCCGCCCCTTTCCCCATTTTTTTCTCTCAATGTTTTCTTTGTCTCTCTCTATCATTCTCATCCAATGCAAACTCTGCAATCCCATCATCAACAATACTATCACAACCCAAAAACCCTTTCGCCTTCTTGTCCTTGCCCTTTTTGAACACTGACGATGTGAACATCGATGAGAGCCTCTGTTTCCCAATCATAGCTGCGGCGGCCGATAAAGAAGCAGAAGAAGCGGAGGGTTTCTTCGGCTGTGGCTCCCTTTTCTCTGCCTTCTTCCGTTTCGGCCTCTCCGATTCGCCGTCTGACTTATCGGACGATAAAGGGAGGCTGGTCTTTGACCAGTCCTCTTCCTCACCCTTGTCGCCATAGCCGAGGCCGTCCTCATCGACAATAAAAGCCCTAGCCTCCTCTCGTCACTTGGCCACAAGTGCATCGTACTCGTCCTCTTCGACGGTGTCGTAAATCCGTTTCTCCAGCTTGATCTGGAACCCTACGCCGGCATTGGACTCTAATCAGCGGGATCCGCCCTAACGAAGGGCTTTCAGACGCTTTAGAGCCTCGTGGTGCGCTGTCGCCTTTGGGCCTCGAGCCCGCTGCAGATTGAGATCGGAGATAGAGGGTGAGGGCTTGAGAGATGGAGGCTTGGACCATGGCCATGCCTTTCTCTTCTCTCTAAGTCACATGTCCTCAACAACGGTAAAGTTCTCTTTGGACCTTTTGCTAATTCAAAATATTTTCAATTTTTTATTAGAATCTGTATGTAATACTGTAAATTGTTGAACAAATATTGTTGGAAATTTTTCTTTCTCTGCTCTCTCTCTCTCTCTCTCTCTTTCTGTTGCTCTATCACTTTGTTTTTTATATGTGATTAAATTTAGGGTTTTGAAAATCTCAATAACCCTCTCTTTGGAAAACCAAAAACTGACTGAAACCGACTGAAACCGATATACACCGAAACCGATGGTTTTCCAGCCATTTCGGTCGGTTTCGGTTGGCCATACCTATACAAACCGACCGAAACCGAACCGAGCACACCCCTACTTAAAACGCCACTATAAGTCCTAACTCGATTTTGAGAAAATCGAGTTTCAAAATATGGGCATTTCCCTAATTAGTTTCAAAAGAATGCTAGATATTTTGATAGAAAGGGGAAAAGGCCAATTTTGTCTTGACTTTCCATCTCAAAAATAAAAGATAAAAGGAAAGAGGTCATTTATAGGTAAAAATATTGCTAACATTTTTTTTTTTAATATAAATGTCTCAATTTTGTTGTGAAGACTTGTTGGATGTCACACTTTGAAAGTATATAAAAATGAGGGAAAATATACTTTACAATTTACGCCCTATAGCGTTAATTAATTGTTAACATAGTTAGTAAAACGTAAATCGTATTGTAAATCAATTTTTGATCTTTGGTTTTTTCATATCATATACTAGATACCCAAACCCCTAATAAAATTTATGAAAATAATTATAGATGTATATAAAAGGTATATTCATTCTAAATTCATAAATTTCAACAAATGACTAGGAAATTAGTTATGTAATAATATTTTGGTGAAAATACTATTTTGGCCCTTATATTTTAGGATCACAGTTAATTTGTTCCCTACATTTTTGTAGCAGTCAGTTTAATCCCTATTATTATCAACTTGCAAATAATTTGATCTCTAATGTTAACTCATTAACGGAAAATTGCCCATGTGACAAACAATATGCATGGTTGGAATACTTCAACCTGTCATAACTACTATTTTTGTTCTATAACTTCCATATCTTTATCACCCCAATCAACGTACTGTTTGAATTTCTTTAAAACAATATAGGAAAAAGTTATAGAATGAAGAAGGTACTCTGAGAGAATGAGAGAAAATTTTATAGAAGGGATGCACTTAACCTAATCTTGTTGGATCGATTAAGCAGGTAGTGAAATCCGTGGAAGTTGCAGAACAGAAATAGAAGAAGCAAATGCAAATTATTAAAATTTATGTATATGTTTAGTCGAAATCGAGAACCACGAGCTCAAAAAAAAAAAAAAAAATATATATATATATATATATTGGAAGTTTCAAGACCTTTGGCCCTCACCTTATAAAATTAGGGATTTTAGAAAATATCCCAAACTTGAAGCCACGCGTGAACAAAAATTTGAGTTTTTATTATTTATTTATTTTTTATATATATTCTGAGGTGGCAATATAGTTAGCAATTGATGTGACATGGAAAATCATTTTTTTATTATTTTGTTTGACACATTAGATTTTCTATCCAAGAGATAATAGCAAGGACCAAATTGACAAAATTAAAATATTATGGTCCAAATTGACACAGTGTAAGGATAAAGACCAAATATATAAGGGACCAACTATATAATTTACCACTTTTTTTTTATTAAACATTGATGTGGATGGTGGTACTTTTTTTTTTGGTTAATGTTGATGTCTATGATTTCTTAAATATTGTATAATGTATGTCTCATTTCCCTTCTTACAAGTCATGATAAAACACTACATGTCAAAGGATGCTTAGTTTCGGAATCGGAAAAATGGATAGGAACTAGGGTTTAGTTTGAATTTAGTTTTACTAGCAAACTTCGTAGATTAATCAAGACTAAAAATAATAATATTGATAAAAGGGAAAATTAGTTCATTTTAATATTAAAAATATCGTCAACATTTCTTCTTTTTCTTTAAAAATAATAATAATAATGTTGGATTACTTTTGTTATGAAAAAGACTACGAATGTCACACATTGAAAATATAAAGAAGGGTATTATACTTCTTCCTCTATAAGATTAGACTCCATCAAGAATTTCAAGTATAAAATTTACGAGTTAGCTTTCATACGAGTTTTAACATTCATTAGTTTATTTACCTTTTATTGTGTCAGTTTGGGTTTTCAGTTAGTAGTTTTAGTGGTTGAATTGTTAGTTTGTTGATTTTAAATAGTAGTTGGCAGGATCCATTTATTTTATTTGTAAGTTGCAATTACAGAGCCATAAGATGAAAGAATTTGATAAGAACTCCTAAAGTCAATTTGTATTGGTAACTTACACACACCAAATGGGTGTATTAATACGACCTAGGTGAGCCAGCCAATTCCTTCCACCAAGGATGATGCATCCGAAGCATGGTGACATTAAGACAATCTTTCATTCAACATCTATGTAAATCTGCATGTCGTAGAAAACCAATAGTTATAGAACAGTGAAAATTGTCAACAAAGGATTGCATAATTTCGGGGCAACAATAGCGACTCCTAAGGTGAAGAACAGAGTGACCAACTACTCGAGAAAATTGATCTGCTTGTTTGACCCTATTGGATGCTTTCGCTTGTTTGCTTGGTCAGAGACGAGTTTCAGAACTACAAGCCCAACTGTTTTCAATTGGAGATTGGTTCCTGCTCCTATAAACTTCTTGCACCAGACCCAACCAAAGAGTTTGTTGTTTGCCACACCTTATCCATCGTCACCATTGGTCTCCCGCCTTCCCTCACCCTCATCCTATGAGAATTTAAAATTCAATACTTTGATAGAAAAAGATTCATATTCAAAGATAACTTTCCTACAAACCAGTTTGGAAGAAACTTTCTTCAACTTATTATGTGGTAAGTCTCTTTATTTTTATTTATTTATTTTTTTTTGTTGAGAAATGTNATATGGATTTAGAAAATATCCCAAACTTGAAGCCACGCGTGAACAAAAATTTGAGTTTTTATTATTTATTTATTTTTTATATATATTCTGAGGTGGCAATATAGTTAGCAATTGATGTGACATGGAAAATCATTTTTTTATTATTTTGTTTGACACATTAGATTTTCTATCCAAGAGATAATAGCAAGGACCAAATTGACAAAATTAAAATATTATGGTCCAAATTGACACAGTGTAAGGATAAAGACCAAATATATAAGGGACCAACTATATAATTTACCACTTTTTTTTTATTAAACATTGATGTGGATGGTGGTACTTTTTTTTTTGGTTAATGTTGATGTCTATGATTTCTTAAATATTGTATAATGTATGTCTCATTTCCCTTCTTACAAGTCATGATAAAACACTACATGTCAAAGGATGCTTAGTTTCGGAATCGGAAAAATGGATAGGAACTAGGGTTTAGTTTGAATTTAGTTTTACTAGCAAACTTCGTAGATTAATCAAGACTAAAAATAATAATATTGATAAAAGGGAAAATTAGTTCATTTTAATATTAAAAATATCGTCAACATTTCTTCTTTTTCTTTAAAAATAATAATAATAATGTTGGATTACTTTTGTTATGAAAAAGACTACGAATGTCACACATTGAAAATATAAAGAAGGGTATTATACTTCTTCCTCTATAAGATTAGACTCCATCAAGAATTTCAAGTATAAAATTTACGAGTTAGCTTTCATACGAGTTTTAACATTCATTAGTTTATTTACCTTTTATTGTGTCAGTTTGGGTTTTCAGTTAGTAGTTTTAGTGGTTGAATTGTTAGTTTGTTGATTTTAAATAGTAGTTGGCAGGATCCATTTATTTTATTTGTAAGTTGCAATTACAGAGCCATAAGATGAAAGAATTTGATAAGAACTCCTAAAGTCAATTTGTATTGGTAACTTACACACACCAAATGGGTGTATTAATACGACCTAGGTGAGCCAGCCAATTCCTTCCACCAAGGATGATGCATCCGAAGCATGGTGACATTAAGACAATCTTTCATTCAACATCTATGTAAATCTGCATGTCGTAGAAAACCAATAGTTATAGAACAGTGAAAATTGTCAACAAAGGATTGCATAATTTCGGGGCAACAATAGCGACTCCTAAGGTGAAGAACAGAGTGACCAACTACTCGAGAAAATTGATCTGCTTGTTTGACCCTATTGGATGCTTTCGCTTGTTTGCTTGGTCAGAGACGAGTTTCAGAACTACAAGCCCAACTGTTTTCAATTGGAGATTGGTTCCTGCTCCTATAAACTTCTTGCACCAGACCCAACCAAAGAGTTTGTTGTTTGCCACACCTTATCCATCGTCACCATTGGTCTCCCGCCTTCCCTCACCCTCATCCTATGAGAATTTAAAATTCAATACTTTGATAGAAAAAGATTCATATTCAAAGATAACTTTCCTACAAACCAGTTTGGAAGAAACTTTCTTCAACTTATTATGTGGTAAGTCTCTTTATTTTTATTTATTTATTTTTTTTTGTTGAGAAATGTACATTTATATATACGTTTTTAATCACGTGACAAAATTAAGATCATATAACTTGTTTAACTGATTTATTCATGTGTGTGGTCTTATGAGGGAGATTCCACTAACCTAATTTTGGAGGAAAACTGTCTTATTCAATATTTCATGATTTTGAATAATTAATAAGATTCTAACTAAAGACATAAGTACAAAAGTGCTTTAATGTGTCTCCAGGGGTGTCTAGTAAAATTTATAAATTTTCACATCAAAAGCAATAAGAAAGCCAATATGGAATATTATTTCCATTGCTACTAAATAGGATTCATTAATTAAAATGTTCCAAAACTTAATATTGTTTCATTTGAAGCAAATAAATTGATACCCAAAATTCCCAATTAAAAATATAAATTCAAACAGTATACAAAATTAAAAAATAAAAGTAGATAAACGAGAAATATTTCTAAGTCGTCCACTATGAGAAAAAGTAATAGGTCTTGAGATTGTTTGGAGAATGAGCTGGAAACTAGAACCCATCGAAACTTTATCAAAAGTGGGTTTTCACAGGGTACTTATCATTGCTTATGGACTCAATTCTACAAAGTTTGGGTCAAACTGAGTTGGGATCCAAAGGAATTGATGTTGAATCAACTAAGGAGTTAAGGTTACTGATGAGTTTAGGAACAAAAATAGTGTGGATGGTTAGGCCATGCTGTGTTAGACATTGCACGTATATCATGGATTGTTCTTGCCACTTTGGTTGACTCTTCATGTTGCAAACATGTGCAAGTCTTTTGCAATCTGTTAATAACAAAACTTGTCTAAAACCAAGGTCTCTAGCTTTTATTAAGGCCTCTGCTACTGGTTCCTGAACAATTGCAGGGTAAGATGTTGCCGCAATACTAGCCACTCCAATGAAGGTTACTGATGAAATGTCAGTGTCACTCAAACCTAGAGCTAGCTAGTCCTCTCCAAAATGCATTGAGGAGGCTGCACAACAACTAACTAGACATCTAAGGGCAAAGCATTGTTTTAGTTTGGGCTAACTGTAAATACTAGATATTACTCAAAGATAGACTATGGGAAATACGCTTCACCATCGCAGGGGAAGCAATTTCATTATTTCAATCATCAAGTAAGTTACAACGCAATTATAAGGAGGTAGGGGGTGTAAAGACCACCAACACCAAGGAACATGAGATGAGTAGTTTGGAATGCACAAGAATATTGAATCAAGTGTTGTATTCAAAGGATATTAACCATCAAATCTCTTTGTCAATTCATAAATATTTACATGGCATTTAAAAAGCACATTATCAATTAAATCACACATTATAGAACTTGTATTATATGAAATGAGATAGATTACAAAAATATCAATGCAATTTGACTTTCGATATTTACAAGGGAGAGAGGATTCGAACCTTAAATGTTTTCATTAAAAATACCAACCATTTGAGCTGTAAGACTTCTTGGCAACAATTTTACTTTTTATTGACCTTAAAACCTTAAAATACTGTCACGTAAGGATTTAAGGTCTTACAATATTTCAATGTCATATTTTAATATAAAATTTTTATTGAATTTAAATTTTATTTTATATTAAAAACGTCTATTAAAATCTAGGTACATCATATTTTCATTATATAGTAGAATACATAGTTCTATATATAGACATAATTATATAAATGCATAATCCTAGAATTTTTTAGTTCAATATACAAATACAATCATAATAATACCTATTAATAATTAAAATAATTATAAAATTATATATATATATATATATTTAAAAAAATAATAAGAGAGTATTAATTATATTAGGACAAAACTTAGACATAGTACTTGGATGTTATTCTTTAAGTTCCCCTCTTTAAATTTAACAATGTGGCTTTTTTTTTTTTTTTCATAAAATGGAAGTATATTTTTATTTAAGTATTATAACATGACTAAATTTTAAGAGAAGAACTTAAAGAATAACACCTAAGTACTGTACCTAAGTTTTGCCCATTATATTATATTAAGTTTTTTCATGCACTACATAGGTTACTAACTATATATAAAAATGAAAGACGCATGACTTACGATTGACTTCATAAATTTGTCACATTAACTAAGACCTCACAATTTTTCATTTAATTTATTTCATGTATCTAATTGAGTTTAAATTATATAAAGATTCCTTATAAAACCTGATATATCTACATCATTTGTTAAAATTTTATCAAACACAATTTTAGGGTTTGTTTGAGATCTGTTTATTTTGCTGAAACTGAAAACTTTTTACTGAAATTACTGCAGATAAAGGTAAAAATTAGCTGAAATAGTATAATGAATCCTATGAATAGTAGCAAAAATAAGCTGAATAATAAAATAAGTTGGCAAAAATAATCCTCCCAAACAGACACTTAATAAATACCTATTAATAATTATCATAATTTTAAAATTACATATTTAGAATATCATATATTGAACTCTCCTGTGCATTGCACAGGTTACTAACTAGTGTTAAACTTCTAATGCTTGTATTACAGGAAATGAGTCTACAAATCTATACTGACCTACTCTATGCTGAAAAAGAAAATTCTAATGCAAAGGTATGGATAACCAAAATGGACCTCAAACACTGAACCCAGTGAGTCAGTGACATCTATGTCATAAATGTCTTTAAAAAGAACCACCAAAATCTTGGCATAGCTGCATCATTCTGGAATTGACAGCTTGAAGGCAAGAGGAAGGTCAAAATGATCAGAAGAGAACATGCAGGTACAAAACCAGCAAACACAATCAGCACTACAAAATCTTTGGTAAAGATACGATAAAGCATAGGAAAAAATGTCTCAAGAATGATGGGTGAACCTGGGAAGAATAAGCCCAAAAGAAACACTCGCAAAGTTCAAGCTTCTTTCCTAGTTATCCTGTAATTGACAAAGAAAAACATATACAAAGGTCATACTCATGTAAAGAAACTACAGGGAAAAATCCGCAACTTTAATACTGCAGTATACATTAAATTGTGCAACAATAAATTACAGTTAAATTGCAATTACGTGTAAATGTTTGTCTTTATGAAAATAAAGTTTCAACGTAGTTGAACATACTTTGGGTTCATTTACAAGAAACCAAAGGAATATTGGAGGTAACAAATACTAGGGTCTGAGTTAGTAATGACTAGCGAGCAAGTATATTACATCCTAAATAAAATAGGCAGCTGGAGTTCACTAAAACCTTTTTTTGGACTAATAGATGTGTCATAGCCACCAAATAAAAATGTAGACAACAAAAATTATACAAACATTTCATATCACAGTAGGAAAGGTTGCATAAATTTCAATATAATTTGAACAAGTAGGTTTAAATATGCTCAATTTGGTAAAGTCAGAACTGACTTTAAAACCAAAAAACCCACATCCAATCTAAACCTGATTTGAACCAAGATGTGAAATTTTACAGATTTTTGAATGACAGTCTCGAACCTTTCAGGTGCTCTTAGATGACAGCCGATTTAGTTTGTTTTTGTTACACAACATTTGGCTAAGAAAATCAGAGATTATTGAGAGGCCCGGCTACCTCAAATTAGCCAGAAAATTTGCCGCTTTCTTCTTCCGATCTTTCCATTATGGGTGGTTCTCGCAGTTTTTATATTGAATTCAAATTTTTTCAATTGGTGGTAGAGGAAGGGGGATGGTATTTTTCATTAAGGATTTTTGAGCGAAGTAGATACTTTATGAAGTCGGTCTTCATGGGTAAGAATGCGGCACAATGGCTGATGAAGAGTATTGAACAGATTGTTGTTGGAAGTAGTCCAAAGTATTTTTATACTTTTAGAGAAGGTGATTTAGCCTACACCCTCCAACGGAGCTCCAACTCTTTTGGCTTGTTCCTTCTTTTGATTGAACTGAAAGTTGGCGAGGCTAGGAGGTCCATTCTTATTCTAGAAGGCAAAGCAAAGAATGGATGGAGGGTTTTTGGGTTAGGATTGAGGAAGATGTTGGAACCCGAAAACTGTGCATGATGGTTCTAGTCGCTTGAGATTTGTAGCTCAGCCTCTAAGGGATAACTCACGGGTTCTACCATTTAAAACTTTTGCCGATACAGTGCGTGGGCATCAGGTGCAGGATTGGGGTAGAAATCAACAAAAGTTGTTAAACATCCATGATAAAGGGAAACGGCAATTAAGGGATAACAGGGGAGAGAAGCAGAACTCAGTAAGTGTATAGAGGAGGTTGAGTGCAACGCCGGTGAGCACACCAGGTTCGACGACTCTTGGAGGAAGAGTTGTGGGTTATCGGAGCAGTAATGGGAAATCTAATTTGGGAGAGACAAATCCGGTAGGAAATAAAAGGAGATTTCCGTTGATATTCAAATCAAATTTGAATGTATCTGTTTTTGGAAAAGAACGTGAATTGAGGAATTCCTACTAGACTGGAGAAGCCTTGACCGTAGAGGTGAATGGGGAAGGCAATAGGCGTGTAGCATGGAATCCTAATAAAGGTGGACTGAGGAGTACTAAATTGGTCACAAGGAGTCAGAGGGAGCACATGGTGGGTCCCTCTAGTGGGTCATGGGTTCATATAAACCCTGTGGTGGAGGATTTTTTAGAAAATAACTACAAAACTCAAACAATATTATTAGTTAGGCAACGTTTCAAACATATTGCATTTTTAACAATTCGACTTCAGAGGAGTCGATTTTACTATTCATATCTATTTTTTACCACAAAGAAAACGACTCCACTGGAGTCGTTTTCTTTGTCCAAAAAACCCCATGCGCCGACGAACCCAGAAGAACCCATGTGCCAAAAAACCCCATGCCGTCACAGAAGAACCCAGCAACACCGATGAGCAAACAAACGCAGGCGCCGACGAGCATGTTCTTCTCCTCCACTGATCTGATCTGAGCGTGTTAGACATTTGCTCGTCGGTGTTGCTGGGGTTCGTCGGGGTTTGGTGAATCGACGCCTGGGTTCTTCGTTTGCTCGACGGTGTTGCTGGGTTCGTCGGGGTTTGGTGAATCGGCGCCTGGGTTCCTTCGTTTGCTCGTCAGTGTTGCTGGGTTCGTCGGTCAGAATCGGCGCCTGGGTTCGTCGGCAAGAAACCCAGGCGCCTGAGTTCGTTCGTTGGTCACGGTAAGGACTGGGTTTTTATAGAACGAAGAACGAAGTTGTGTGGAGTTGGTGGTGCTGTGTTTTTCGGCAAATCGACTTCAGTGGAGTCGTTTTCAATACAAAGAAATGACTACAAAACACTCGATTTTTTTATCTAAAAAATAAATATGAACAGTAAAATCGACTCCTCTGAAGTTGAATTGTTAAAAATGCAATATGTTTGAAACGTTGCCTAACTAATAATATTGTTTGGGTTTTGTAGTTATTTTCTAAAAAATCCCCTGTGGTGGGCTCAAACCATTTTACGCAAGGTGCAGGGATTCCTAATAAAAGTGGACGGAGGTGCTCTGTTTGGGTATCAAGGAAATAGAGGGTGCATGTGGGGGCTCTTTCTAGTGGGTCACGGGGTCAAATGAATCCCTCGTTGACCCAAAATGGTGTGGGCTCTTTTACTCGCTTCTCGGGCCCAAGAATTTTTGAAATGGGTGAGTCCTCTTTGATGACAAGCCCAACAACCCTGGCCCACTTGGTGAATCCTAAGATATCTCTTTTAGACCAAACCAAGCCTTTGAGTTTCAACATCAAAGGGACTGAGCGACAGGGAGAGCCTAAGATGCTCGGTGGTCACACCTGTTCTGTTGGCATTAGCTCCAATGGCCTCACGGTGGCTGGGTTAGAGGCTGGGATCAATTCCAAAGGTGTCGCGGTGAAGCCGATGGAGGATAATCAGAGTTGTCTTGATGGGAATTGCTCTGATAGCACCACGGTGGATGGGTTGGAGGTTGGGACCAGCTCTGATGGTCTTGTGGCGGTTCCGACGGTGATCGATTGTCTTTTTTCTCTGGGTTTAACTCTAACGGTCACGAGTCAGTTGGGTTCAACTCTGATGCTTTCATGTTGGCTCCAGGCAAGACCGATAAGGTAAATTCGCAACCTTCGAAGGGTATTTTCTTAGCAAATATCCTTTAAAGACTCGGTTATGGGTTTTGGGGATTTTGGTGTCAATAGTAAGGATAAACTTGGTAGTGAGTATAGAGTGCTCGTGATTCACGGGGTGGATAACAAGGGTAACAGGTCAAGTGATATGGATGAGATTGGCCAGCCCAATTTAGCATTGATGGAATCGAAGTCAGATTGTGGCCCATCTGTTTTGGGAGTCTCGACGATGGAGGAAGTGGCTTTCCCAGAAGTGGTCTTGGGTGAGGAGAAGAGCTTGGTTGATTGTAATCTATTGGTTACTATTATCCCTCCAAGGTGGGCCATGTTGATGGAAGCGCATAACGATTCTGAGGTATTAGATTTTGGTGGTACATTGGATGTCTCTAATTGGGTGAAAAACAAAATCCCAGGTTTTAGTAAAGTGATTGGGCTTTCTATGAAACGTCATGAATAGTTGTGTATTGCCTATCTTCAAAGACTAGAAAAGGAGATGGAGGTTATTAACCAACAACGGAAGAAAGCAGCCGCTAACCAAAAAGTAGCATCATCCACGGGTAAAGGGAAGAGACAGTTAAGGAATTTAATCTCAACGGTTAACTACGATGGGAGATAGTGTGTTAGAAGTGTGGTAGAGATAGTTGTGGGGCCATAATAGTCTTTATGAAGCTGAAAATGGTTTTATGGAATGTTAGAGGTTTGAATGACTCTCAGAAACGTCCAGTAGTGAGAAACTTGTTATGTGAGTGGAAGTCTGATGTTGTATGCCTTCAAGAAACAAAGCTTGCTGGCATAGATAGGCAACTGGTTTGCAGTATTTAGGGCTGTTTGTATGTGAATTGGGTGGCTTTAGATGCTGATCAGACAGCTGGTGGGGTCTTGATTATGTGGGATAGGAGGGTTTTAGAAAAATTGGAAGTTCTAGTGGGCTTGTTTTTGGTGTCGCTTTAGTGAAAAGGTGTGGAGGATCGTTTTATTTGAGCATGCTCAGGGGTGTATGGCCCGAATGATAACAACTTGAGAGGTGATTTATGGGATGAGTTGGTGGGTATTCAGCAGTATTGGAATATTCCATGGTGTTGTTTTGGGGATTTTAATATTGTTCGTTTTCCTAGTGAACGGAGGGGTGGGTCTAGGCTTACTCCAGCTATGGAAAAATTTTCTGAATTTATTGAAGATTTAAACTTGATAGATTTGCTGTTGGAGGGAGGGATTTATACATGGTCTAGTGGTATTGACCAGCCATCCATGTCTAGGATCGATAGGGCTCTAGTGTCACATGACTAGGAGCAACACTTTCCGGATGTGACCCAACAGATTCTACCATGACCAATTTCAAATCATTTCCCAATTCTCTTGGAGGCAGGGGGTATGGCGAGGGGAAAAAGTCCCTTCCGGTTTGAGAATATGTGGTTGAAGTCGGACGGGTTTGTTGATAGAGTAGACTCATGGTGGAATCGCCATTCTTTTTCGGGTACACCTAATTATGTGTTTGCTAAAAAATTGAAAGCTTTGATAGAAGGCATTATTTAGTGGAATCGGCAAGAGTTTGGCAATGTTGGGCGCAGGAAGAAAGAATTATTAGGGGCTTTAGAGTTATTAGATGCTAAAGAAGGGGTTCTTGGACTCACTGAGATCGAGAGAAATGAGAAAAACGAAGTGAGATCGCAGGTAGAGCATCTTATTTCTCTATAGGAGATCTCCTGGAGACAAATATTGAGGATGTTATGCATTAAAGAGGGAGATAATAATACTAAGTTCTTCCACAAGATGGCCAATTCTCATAGAAGGTATAACCATCTGAATTTCTTAGAAGTGGATGGGGTGATTTATGAGGGAGGAGCAGCAGTGGCTACTTAGGTAGCTCAATTTTATAAAACTCTATATCAGGAGTTTGAGGAGTGGAGACCTTTTGTAGAAGGACTGGAGTTTGATCAAATAGGGGAGTTGGAGAGGGGCTGGTTGGAGCGGAGATTTGAGAAGGATGAGATTCTATCAGTGGTTAGAGATATGGAAAGGGATAAAACTGCAGGTCAAGATGGCTTTTCTATGACATTTTTCCATCA
This sequence comes from Quercus suber, assembly GCF_002906115.3. Classification (NCBI taxonomy): domain Eukaryota; kingdom Viridiplantae; phylum Streptophyta; class Magnoliopsida; order Fagales; family Fagaceae; genus Quercus; species Quercus suber. Next base: position 1,261,088 of record NW_027069500.1, read on the forward strand.
TTGCTGGAAAGTAGTAGAAAGATGTTTTAGCAGTCTTTGAAGAGTTCTATCAATACTGTAAGTTTAAGAAATCTCTTAATGCTACCTTTATAGCTTTGATTCCTAAGAATGATGCCTTTAACATTCGTGATTTCAGACCTATTAGTTTGGTGGGGAGTTTATATAAAATCTTGGCCAAGGTTTTGGCAAATAGATTGAAAGTGGTGTTAGATCAACTGATATCTGAATCTCAAAATAGTTTTGTGGGAGGTAGGCAGATCCTTGATTCAGTTCTCATTGCCAATGTGTGTTGATAGCAAAATGAAGAGTAAGATTCCGGAAGTGATTTGTAAGTTAGATATTGAGAAAGCTTATAACAATGTGAATTGAGAGGCACTTCTGAAGTTGTTGAAGAAAATGGGTTTTGGGGAGAAATGGTGTAGCTAGATTCGAACTTGTATCTCTACAATGCAGTTTTCTGTGTTGGTTAATAGGACCCCAATTGACATCTTTGGTAGCTCTAGAGGTTTGAGACAAGGGGATCCGTTGTCTCCCTTATTATTTTTAGTTACGATGGAAGTGTTTAATAGGATGGTGAAGAGAATGGAGGGGGCAGGTTTACTTAGTGGTTTTAGGGCGGATGGTAGAAGGGACAGAAGGGAAAGTGTTTCACATTTGCTGTTTGCGGATGATACTATTTTGTTTTGTGACGCAGAGGTGGAGCAAGTCCTACATGTTCGATTGCTGTTACTTTGTTTTCAGGCTGTGACTGGCTTAAAGGTTAACGTAGCTAAAAGTGAAATGGTTCCTATAGGGGAGGTAAATAATGTGCATGCTTTGGCAAAGATATTGGGTGGTAGGGTTGGGGCCTTGCCAATGACTTATCTTGGTACTCTATTTGGGACCCTATTTTGGAAAAAATCGAATGAAAGCTAGCTGGGTGGAAGAAGTTGTATTTGTTGAAGGGAGGTAAGATGACATTGCTTAAAAGCACACTATCCAGCCTTCCCACATATTTTTTATCTCTATTCACCATCCTTACACATGTGGCAAACAAAATTGAGAAGCTCCAAAGGGATTTCCTGTGGGGAGACCCTAAGACCCATTTATTTGGATGGGATAAGGTGTGTATGCCTATTGCTAATGGTGGCTTGGGTATTAGAAAATTGACTATTTTCAATAAAGCCTTACTAGGAAAGTGGCTTTAGTGTTTTGGGATTGAGGAGAATAGGCTTTGGAGGAGGGTGATAGCTTTGAAATTTGGGGAAGAATTTGGGGGGGAAGGGGGGGGGGGGGGGTGGACCTCTAAGTTGGGTAGGGGTGCTCATGGTTGTGGTATGTGGAGAAGTATCCGGAAGGGCTAGGAAATTTTCAATAAAAATTTCCAGTATAAGGCTGAGGTGAGGGATAGAGTGAAATTTTGGACAGAAAGGTGGTGCGGAGATCTTTCTCTCCAATTGGCTTTTCCAATCTTGTACAACTTGGCTGCAAATAGAGAGGCTTCCGTAGAATCATCTTTGATATATCAAGGAGCAGGAGATGGGAGAACTTCGGATGTTTGTTTCAATTGAGGTCCTAATGATTGGGAGGCAAATGTGGTGGTTGATTTCTTTCGATTCTTGGCAGCCAATTTACCTTCAGGGACTAATGGTGATCGGTTGAGATGGAAGTTGACTAAAAACGGGGATTTTATTATCCGCTCATATTATCATAAGTTACATAGCTCTTCTTCCGTTGTTTTTCCATAGAAAGATATTTGGAAGGTTAAGGCACCCCGGCGTGTCTTTTTCTTTGTTTGGACAGCCACATGGGATAAGATCCTCACGGGTGATAACTTGCGGCTTAGAGGCTTTAATTTTGTTGACTGGTGCATTATGTGTCGTTGCTATGGTGAATTAGTGGATCATTTGTTGTTACATTGTGGAAAGCCTTATCGACTGTGGTGCTTTGTCTTTAGAATTTTTGGGATTTCATGGGTTCCCTCATGTACGGTGTCAGATTTTCTATTTAGTTGGTAGAATTGGTTGGGGAAGCATTCATCTTACATTTGAAACTTAGTTCCGTTGTGTTTGATGTGGTGCATTTGGAAGGAACGCAATCGGCAGACATTTGAGGATTTGGATAGATCTGAGGACCAAATGCTTACTATCTTTTCTGGTTCCCTATTTGATTGGGTTAGGCTTGGGGACTCACATCTAGTGACTCTCTTCCTCTATTCTTTAGCTCTCTTTCTTTGTAGGTAATGTCTTTTTATGTTTTTTGCTTTTCCATCTTTTTTGTACTTTTGACATGCTGGTGCTAATTTGCATCTAGCAGTTTTTGAATATATTTTTTCTTACCTATCAAAAAAAAGAATGACAGTCTCACCTGAAGCAATAAATTCCCAACGCAGTTGTGATTTCATGAACGACAGATGTTGCGAAGTGCAAATACAGTACCACTGAGTTCAGTAAAAGAGGATGTCAGGCACAGTAGAAGGATCACAAAATCACAGTATTACATCTCTAATCAATAGTAAAAGCTAGACCAATATTTTGCCAAGTAGACACTGCAGCAGCAAATGCCTAAATGCACGCCCACAACACCCCCCCCCCCCCCCCCCCCCCCCAAAAAAAAAAAAACTAAGCTCAACAAGGAGGCCTATTTCAAAAAAATTATTGGAAATAGGAGTTTGTAAGTAATTTACCACAAATGACCATTTGCATTTAAAAAAAAAAAAAAAAAAGGTGAGTCACCGTACCTGAGAACGCACAGTAAAGAAGAAGGACCAACCTCTCATCAACTAAAGGAACTCTGCCACAAAAGATCAAAAGAGGTTCATGAGTGAAATAGAACCAGAAGCATTGAGAATAGAATGGTAAGTCAATTTTTAGCACACAAAAATCAAATTACAACATACCCATCATTCAGTCTGGCTGTGAGTGCATTTGCAATGGCAAAAGGTAGATACAGTAGTGACTGCACAAAATAATAAAGATTGTGAATTACTTTCTTTCTTTCTTTTTGGGGAAGGGGGAGGGGTTGAGTGGTGGTAGTAATTCACAATGGAGTTTAGACACACATCACCCACCATCCCATACCTAAGAAGGGAAATAGCAACAGCATGACATAAGACACAGCAACAGCAATTCTTAAAAAATTAGGACACAATTTGAAGGGAAACAACAATTAATTATTTATAATTATTTATATTTTATATACTTTTGGGCATATATTACGTTTATTATAGGTTTCAAAATATATAACAACCATTAAAATGCTAACAAATGATACAACTAACTAAACCTTAAACAATAGTCTTAATAATAAATGATAATCACATAACTATATAAGTTTATAACCACTAAACAGCAAGTGTATACAATAAACATACTAAATAATAACCAAAAATTTAAATTTTTATAAACATTAAAAAAAAGAAAAGTGTTCAAAACCCATTGTCCCATTGCCATTGCAATACAACTTTTAGATTTTTTTTTTTAAAGAGCAGCTGACTGTTGCGGCAAAGCTTATAGAATCAGATCAATGTGCCAGATGCATTGCCAATCTGATAGTGAGGATTATTGAAGAGGTGCAAACGGGCTGTTTGGTCGCCGATCTAATCATGAGAGAGCATATCGATGGCCAATGGTGCAATGCACAGTGAGAGAGAGAAATTTGTTTCAAAGTCATGTAGTCTATGACTATGAATCTACTGTCGTTATTGTGCCAAGAAAGCAAATCAATGACTTTTTTCTTTTTCTGTTTTTAAATTCTTTTAGGTTCAGCTGTGTTGTGATTGTGTCCCCTCCGTGAACTAAACAAAAATAATAATAACTTCTTGGGTTGGACACCCCACAGACATGCATGCAGCCATATTTGAGGTGTGCCTATGTACATGCAGCCCTTTTTGCTGTGTCCGTGCGTCCTAAACCCATACTCATGGGAGATGCCCCATGCTACTGGCATATAACTCAGTGGCTATATAAATTGCAACATCATTAACTAGTTCAAAAGAAACTTCAAATAACATGACAGAAACTGACAAGCCCTTTTAATTTCTCAAATTTCTACTTTCCAGCAGTTCACACTGGACAAAGAAGCCACACTTCTTTTTTTTATTACCGAGGAACCTTTCTACATAAGAGACCTTTGGACTCGCCTTTAGCTAATAAAACTTATGGGCAACTAACCCCTCTTGCTAGAACCAATTGTCAGGTATCCATGGGCATTCTAAGAAGCCACACTTATCTCATGTCAAGTTCTCAAGCAATAAAGCTGACTGATAGAATAACAATTACACAAATTTAATAACCAGTAGAGCCATACAAATTTCCCTGTTTTGATTTTCAATAAAAATGGGACCTTATGTGTAACACTGAAATGTAAAGGTAATCCCAACTTAGCTTTGAATCAAATATCTAGCAAACAAGCAAACTATTTTGATAAGCATCATGTTATTAGGAGGGAATTACTCCAGCACACAGAATAATACAGCTCTAGCAAACTAGGTAAACCATAGACCAAGAAAATCAGGTTTTCACTTAATGGGCTAGCAAACAAACAAACATTATGGTGAAGCCATCTTTTGTGTGTGTGTGTGTGGGGCTAATAAGGGTATCCAGAGCTCTTTAAACACTTAACTATTCCCCCAATGTGTATAGTCCCCCTATCACACACCACATAATTACAAGGATGAGTCTATTAGGGTGGCCCCAAAATGCTAGGTAGAGGTTTCAAACATGATCTCATGGATCTCACGGGATTAAAAACTGGTAGGCCAACCCTTTGGGGTTGGTGAAGCCGTCAATAAAATCAATTAGAAATTAATCTATTAATTACTACCTGAACACAGGTATTCTCAATTAAGTATTCAAACATATCACCAAAATCACTTGCAGTCCCATTCTGTCCATAGTACTCCCCTGAGATCTTGTTGTTTGTTTCGTTTACCCAAAGCCCCCTCCACCCCCACCACCCCTCCCCCCCACCCCCAAAAAAAAAAAAATCACCATAACCGAATTTCATGAAGACCTTTTTGCTTTCAATGTATTGAATGACCAGTCAAATAAATTATTTTCATTTTTTAATAAATATGGTGCAATGCCATGTTCCTTCCACCATGAGTGAAAGTTTAAGATCACGGGGTTGAGTACAAAAATCAACCTCTTCAATAAAAATCTAAAGTTTCCTACCAATCACCTCTCCTAGACACAAAAGTGGGAGTTTTGTGCAGTGAGTATGACTTTTTATTATTATTATTATTAATAACCCTTCCAATTTGCCATGTACTCTTTTTCAAGTGACCAGACTCAATTGCTTTTAATTGTTTTCATTTTAGGCTTATTCTCAAATTTTGAGTGGTTCTCAAACCAGTTATGGTGGAAAGAAACAGATAGGCAAGATATACAAACAACACAGCCAAAAAAATAAGCCATAACGATAACCAAATTCTAAATTACCAACTAAATTCAAAGTCGTTTGGTATGAGATAGCAACATACCATGCACATATTGGTTTTCAAGCCCTTTGGTTCATCGCACAAGTGAGCGAGGATCATCCTTCCCTGCCAAAACAGATGTAATTCAAAAAATAAGAAATCTTATCCAGCAAAAAGTAGCTATAAAGAAGGATAAAGCAAACGCTAAGCAGACATTAGAACAATGTTAAAAAATAAATGAACATGTTTGTGTGTGAATTATTTATTTATCCTATTTTTTTACAAGACATCGCATGCTGGGACTTCTAGAGGAAAATCTACAAGACAGCCCAAAACACAAGCCAGAGAAACATCTTACCAGGTTAACAACCATGATCTTTGTTAAAGGTATTAAGTTTATGTTGATGTAAAGCTGGGGAGCACGGACATGAAAAAATGCCTACCGTGTCTGTGTCATATGGGTAGTTGGGTACGGGATACAGAATACTCCTGGGACACGGCTGCACATGTGTCCCAGCCGTTTTAAAAAAAAATATTCGGATACGGCAGGGACATGGCTCAGATACGTTAGGGATACGGGAGGGATATAGTTGGGACATGGGCTTGCAAAAAATGAGAAGAAAAAAAAATAATAATAATAATAATAATGCCTGAAACTGTTCGTTTTGAAGGCAGAACCACATAACTTAAAAACAAAACCTAAAATCTCTCTCTCTCGATCCCTCTCCTTTGCTTTCGCCATGGGGCTTCGATACCGTTACCTTTGCTTTTGCCGTTGGACTTCTCTCACTCTCTGTCCAACAGCTAAAGTGGCAGAAGAAGAGAAGCCCCACGGTGAAAGCAAAGGCAGCAGCAGCGAAGCCCCACTGCGACAGCCAACAGTAGTCACGGTACTTTTCTCATTTCCACCGCTCCCTCTTTCCCTCTTTCTAATTTTATTGCTGGATCCGATCTCTCTCTCTGGCTCACTCTCTCTTTGGCTAATTTAGTTGATGCTTGATCACGATTAAAAAAAAAAAAAAAAAAGTTGGATGGTTGATTACTGTATTTCACTTTATTGTCTACTATTACTCTTAAATTAATAAATGTTTACCATTTTATGAAAAAAAAATGCTTAACAGTACATAGAAAATATAAATAAAAATATATTTAAAAATTAATTAATATACATATCCCCACTATTCGTGTCCTACTTTTTCAAAAATTTCCGTGTTGTCGTACCGTATCCATACCCGTACCTGTATTTGTGCATGTGCTTCCTAGATATAAATACCTAAGAGGCCTGGCTATGTTGTAAGCCCATGTAAGGTTAACCCTAGCTTCTAGTCTCTATACATACCCTATTAAGCGTTCACGGTAATAATTGACTTGATTATACAGAAAAAGATATAGCCACTGGGACTTTATCTTGTGGACATAGGCCGTTAGGCTAAACTATGTAATTTATTGTGTTCTTCTCTCTTTCTTATTTCTGCTTCTCTATATTATTTTATTCTCATCTTGAACATGGTATTAGAGCCATTTTCCTGTGGCTGATTGCTTTTCCTCTTTCACAATTTCTATCATCTTCTTTGACCCACCAAACAGATCTACACAACACCCATCTCATTGTTTTTGTTCTCAATTGTTAGTGGTTGTTTGCTTGTGCAACCTTCAAATCTAACTTTGTAGGTTGTTCACGGTGGATGCTATTGTTATTGGTTGTTCTCGATGGTTACTGTTGTTGTCGTCTTGTTGTCTCATTGTCGTTTTGGTGGTTGTCGCAGTGGCTGTCATTGTTAGGGGAGTCCACCCACACACCGGACCCAGCCCACCCGCAACTGATCAGAGAGCTTCAATGGTTGACACGGGCTTTAGACTTCATAAACCAACTCTAGAAGGTAGGCTGCTGAGTTCTCTTCTCTAAACCGATTCACCCTACCCGACTATAAAACCTAGAAAAATCCAGCAACTCCAATAATTTTCTGGTGATTATTTGGTGAAAATTCATTAGATCCACCTAGATTTCCGCCGGATCTAGCAAGATCTCACTGAATCAAGTGAGATCTCCAACAGATCTGGTGAGATTTCGCCAAATCTGGAGTGTTTTGGGCAATTTCTCCACTGTTGACAGTTTTGACCGAACCAACTGCCACCCAACGCGTATCCAACCACTCTGATCCGACTCCTTAACGGTCAGCGGCGAGTCTAAAAGTCCTCCACCCGATTTGGTTGGGTAGGTCATGGGTTGGGCACAAACCCAACCCGGACTAACTTGTGGACAACCCTAGTCATTGTTGTTGCGGATCCAACCTGAATTCATATTCAACCCGAGATCCAGATCTAACCCGCAACCTATCTTGCCAAATCTCAACAGTGGAAGATCAATGGAATATCAATGGTGGTTTCCAACCATCATCCACCAATTATTGTTTGTTTTTGTTGTTCTTGGCATTTATCGGTGGCTTTTTGTTGTTGGGTGGTTTTCAGAATATTCTAGCGAGTTTTGGCAGATCTAGTACTTCTTAGACGGTTTCAGCTTACCCCAATGGTTTTCAGATCATGGAGGTTGCTTGCCGAAGCTTGCAATGGCTTCTCCTCAATCTCTTGGTAGTTTCCAGTGGTCCTAGGGTATTTTTTTCTCAATGGTTCTTGGTTGTTATCGCCAGAGTTTTTGGTTACCAGCGTAGTGGTCACCAGCATGTTCTAGAGCCACCAGTGTTGGTTGTTGGTTAAAGTAGACAAGGAAGTTCCATGTTTGCCTATTTGATTGATTTTGATTGTTTAGGTATAGATTCTGGTTGTCCTTTATCCATGATAAGGATAACCTAACAACCTAAAAACCTCTATTTGGTTACCTATTTGGTATTTAAGAACTTCAACTAGCTCATGCAAGTATCTTGGTTGGTTCAGCTTCAATTTCAGCCGGTTCCCTCAAGTTTTGGCTTGTTCACATCGTTTTTCAGCCTCTTCAAACAAGTTGGCACCATACAGAAGTTGTTTAGAGTATGTGTTAAAGCTGGAACTATATGACCATATGCTCTAGCTTGAGGAGGAGTGTTAAAGGTATTGAGTTTATGTTAACGAAATGGCCCAAGAGGCCCTAGTTATGTTGTAAGCCCATGTAGGGCTAACCCAAACTTAGTCTCTATATATAACCTGTTAAGGGTTCACAGTAATTTTTGACTTGATTATACAATAAAAATGTAGCCGCTAGGGTTTTAGTTGAACCACATTATTCCTTGCGTTCTTCTCTCTTTCTTGCTTCCACTTCTCTATATTGTTTTTATTCTCATCTTTTACAACTGTAAACTGCAACTAATTACGGCACCTTGCAGAGTTATTTATGCACCATTAGGGTTCTACAAAATTTTTGACGAAAGACAAGCTCTTTCTACAGTTTATTACCAAAAATTTAGCATGAAATAGGTAAAAGGTTAACCGTCACATATCATGCTACCAGAGCAGTTCTGTAAGGAATTTATTTCACACCAATAATAAAACACCATATATCTTGAGCAAGTCAATTCGTAGACCTTTGGGGATCTATACAACTGTTTATTGAATGTCATGTAGTGACTACCAAAGCAACTAAAGAAATACATGCAATTACACGGACAACAAACTATCAATTTGCAAATTAAGCAGTATCAGCAGCCAGCCTGGAAAATTTAATCTAGAAAGTTGCACTAAAACTAAAAACTAATATTGGCATGTAAAGGCTAACAAAATTACCTATTGCCCTACTAAGAAACTTAAATCATTATACTTCTAGCAAAATACTGCACAAGATGGAACATGTTCTTGATGCAGCATCAGTTCTTAGTTGTTTTGGAATCTAAATTGCTGCTTTCATATGATCATGTGCCACCCATAGCTACCTACACAAATATGATTAACATGGCAAATACAGAAATCAAGTTGCACCATGATTTAGCTACTACCATAACCACAAAACCTCAACCACCATATATCAAAGCAGGATTATCTTAGATCCACTGAGCTTTCAAAAGGCAATCAACAAGAATTGTTAAATTTACAAAAAGCTCAAATATGCCACTTCTTTGATTGGAGGCCTACGCCCTATGGTAAATGGTTTAAATTTTAGATTGCTAAACCAAAGAATTGGCTACAAAGACCCTTCAAAAAGGCGGATGTGTTAAATGCTCGAAAGGATTTGAATGAAGATTAAGGCTCAGGTCTAGATTATTTTATAATGACTTGCTTTTAACACTATTGGAGGATCATGGAGGGGGATGTTAAAACAATTTTCCATGAATTTCACTAGTCTGGCATGTTTGAAAATCCTCTTAATGCTAGTTTATAACTCTAGTGCCAAAAAGGCAGGAACTTTAACTGTGAAAGACTTTCAGTCTATTAGTTTGGAGAGCAGTGCATATGAATTATTAGCTAGTCTTAGCTAATAAATTGAAACTTGTGACAGGAGATTTTGTATAAGATACTCAAAGTGCACTTCTTGCTGGAAGTGGAAGAAAGTGGTAGCCAGGCATGACTTATAAGCTAGATATGAAGAAGGCTTATGATCTTGTGATTTAAGATTGCTTGATTATATTAGAAAGAAATATACCTGTTTTTCGTTTCCTTATGTTGAAATTTTAGTTCGAAGTTATAAGCGTGTTATTGTGTTTTGGTGCTGATGCCAAATGCACTTTAGGTACTGATGCCTAAATTTTCTTTGCTTGGTACGCACAAAATATTTAGAAAACATTGCTCGATGAGAGGGCAGTAGATTCTTTGGAGGCCCGGCTACCTCGAATTAGTCATAAATCCTGTTTTAGTTTGTTTTCTTGGTTCAGAATGGGTTGATTTAGTAGTTTTTTTTTATTGAATCTAAGTTGTTTCAGTTGGTGGTGGAGGAAGAAGGGAACTTTTACTCCCTTAAGATTTTTGAACGGGAAAAATATTACATGCAATCGGTTTTTATGGGTAAGAGTGCAGCACTTTGAGTGATGCGGAGTCTGGAACACACCGTGATAGGGGTTAATCCTAAGCATTTTTTCACGTTCAAGGATGGTGATACTGCTTATACTTTGCAACGGGGGTCCAACTCATTTGGACAATACTTATCTGTGACTGAGCTCAAGGTAGGGGGGTTGCGGAGAACTATCATTATTCCTGCCTGTAAGTCACAAGGAGGATGGAGAACTTTTGGGATTGAATTAAGAAGAATATTGGAACCTTCCCAATATGTGGAGGGTGGATTGAATTTTGTACCGTACAAGTATAAGCAGGTTCCAAAAAATCGTACTGCCAGGTCCTATGTGGAAGCTGTCAAAGCTCTAGTACAAGCAAGGTTGAAGCCTATTCAGCAGCCTTTTATCAAAGAAAAGGTCAAGGATGGTGTTGTGGAGAATATTTTGGAGCTTCCGAGAGACAATTCTCACTCATAGGCAGTAGTTTATGAAACTCAGCCCGGAAGTTTTCCCCAGGCAGCCATGGGTGGCGGTGAGGGTGGAGAATGTGGTATTAATGGTAAGAATATTATTGATGAGAAAATCCTGGAAGAAAATAAGCTCAATATTCCTTTGAAGTTTAATTCGAATTCAAATATTGTTGAGTTTGGAAAGTTGCATGATAATAGGAAGTCACGTTGGTTAGGGATAAGGGTCATCAAATAGCTCACGGCCCATAGCTCGACCCAAAAACCTGATGGCCCACCGGGCTAATGGGTAGCCCGACCCGTTGTTATTGAGGCTCATGAGTAGCCCACTAGCCTAGTGGGTCAGGCTGTGGGCTAGTTTTTATGCCCATGGGTACCAGGTGGGCTAGCACAGTAGCCCAACCTGTTGTGCAGCCTGTTGGCCTAACCCGTTGGCTCAGCCCAATAACTCATAATTCATAACAAAAATATATAAGAAGTGTATAAAGGATTAACCTTGAGATATGATAGAGAAATTTCTTAAAAGAACTCCCTCAACCATTAAGATACTCAAAGTAATTGTGCTAAACTTAGTTTACTAAATATATATTTTTCTAGTAGTTTAGCAAATTTGAATTAACAATTTGACATTTTTTTTTTTATTAAAGATAAAAATAAAAAACTATTTAAAGCCTTAATAAAAAAAATTAAATAGGATTCCATCAGAAAAACAAAAAAAATTAAATAGATTTGACTGTAAAAAAATTTGTAATTAAGTATTAGATTCTTTGATTCTTTCCTTTAAAAAAATTGAATGATTATTCCTTTATAAAAAATTGATTATTTTTTTATAAAAATAATAAAATAATATGCTAATACAAGCCTATGAGTAGCCCATTAGGCCCAACCCGATAGCCCAGCTCGCTAAAGACAAAATGGGCATTGCCCATAAGTAGGGTTATGGGCTGAGGTTTTCTTTTTCGGCTCAGCTTGACCCGGCTCGTTAACTAGTTAATAGTCCATTATGCCCAGCTCATTGTGCCTATGGGTCAAGTAAAAATGGACTGAGTCAGCCCGACCCAGCCCATTGACGACCCTTAGTTAAGGAGAGGACTGATTGTGGCTGTGAATGAGTTTGGAAAGAGGCGGGTTTCCTGGGATAGAGTTAAGGGTGGTCAACAAGTTGGCAACTGGGTAGCAAGGGAGAGTAATATGGCTTAGAATAAAACAGTGGGGCTAGGTCCATGCAATCAGAAAGCCAACGAAAGTAAAACAGTGGGCCTTTTGGGAAGTAAGGAGTCTATTGTGGGCCTGGGTTTGGCAAGCCCTTGTAACTTTGAGGCTGGAGAGAGTTCTATTAGTGGCCTTAATGTTCTGGAGCCCTTTCATCTGAACTGTTTAGTTAATCCGAGCTTAAGTAGGAGTGAAACCACTGCCTCGAAGACACTTGAGAGCTCTAGGGACTCGCCCACTACAGCGGTGATGCTTGTGACGTCGATGAAGGTGATCTCGGACATGAGCTCTTTCGTAGCAGCGACAGAAGTGGTAGGCGATGGTGGTCAGCACAGCCCGATCCGATTCGCTCCAACACTCACCGTGCCGTTAGGACCAGAGGAAGTGGCCCATGCATCCCACAACCCGATATCGGTGATTGGTGACTTGAGTGGGTCAATGTTGGTGCTGGTGGTGTCCTCGGCAACGTTGTCCTCTATTATTGCACCGGAAGTGACTAGTGTTAAGAGTTTTGGTGGTTCGAGAAATCAGACCCAGTTCTCTACCATCTTAGACCCAGTTCTCAGATGGCAAAGGAAGATGGGGAAGAGGATTTTATGGGTTTGGAAGGTTTGGCCACTACAAATTATGATTTTGAGTCTGAGGGAGTTCATCTACCTGGCCCCACTATTAGGGAGTTGGTTGGAGACTTGGATAAGTCTTGGGGTAATTCCAAAGACTGGATGCTACAATTGCGTGATGGTAGGCAATTAGTGATCCCATTGTCTTTGTATCGATCTCCAGATTGTATGTCAGTCTGTTCAAGTTTGGAGGGTGAGTGTGTATCAGGTAATGTTTCTATTACTAATGCAAGGCAGAGGGTTAGTTGGGCAGACGAGGATGAGGGGCTAGTAGAGTCTTTGTCTGTGGTTCTCGGGACAGAGAATGAGATGTGGGAATTTGATGAAAGCTTGAGGTATTGTGAGAGAGGTGATGAGCCATTAGCTGTGGTACCTTTGGCCACTGAAGGTCCATTGGAGTTGGTGTCTAGTCAAGTGAAGGAGATTGGGAGTAAGGAAAGTGCGGACAATTGTCAACTATCACAATGGATAACCAATAGGATAAAGGCTTTCAAGAAATCTGTGGGCACTTCACTGAAAGGTTTTGAGGAGTAGGTTACAGGATTGTTATTAGCCATAGAGGCCAGAAAGAAAGATAAACAGAAACTTGTGGTGGGTGATCAGACGAAGTTGGTCAAGTCAAGCCAGAAAGGTCAGAGGGAGTTGAAGAATTTGATGCCATCCTTGAATGTTGAGTATGATCCAAATAAAGCAAGGAGTGCAAGTATTGAGCGGGCTATTGTGCCTTATCGATGAGTGTGAAGATTATCTCTTTGAACGTTAAAGGGTTAAATGAGCAGGATAAAAGACTCAGGGTTAGAAATTTGATTAAGAAATGGGGGCCAAATGTGGTTTGTCTTCAAGAAACCAAAATGGGGCTAATTAATAGAGTGGTGATTCGTAGCTTGTGGAGTGGCCAACATGTTGACTGGTCTAATTTGGGTTCTTGTAGAGCTTCTGGTGGGGTGTTAGTCATGTGGGACACTCAAGTAGTGAATAAAATGGAGGAAGCAGTGGGGAGATTTTCGGTTTCTTGTAAGTTCACTAGTGTGTCAGATCAGTTTGTTTGGGCGTTTACTGGTGTTTATGGCCCTAATTTACACCAAGATAGGAGGTTTATATGGGAGGAGCTCTATGGCTCGAATAGCTGGTGGAGTGTCCCATGGTGTGTGGGTGGTGACTTTAATGTGGTTAGGTTCCCTTCTGAACGATTGGGGTCTACTTCTTTCACTACTGCTATGCGGGAGTTTTCCAATTTTATTTCAGAACAAGGTCTTATTGATTTGCCATTGCGAGGGGGTACTTTTACTTGGTCAAATTCTAGAGAGGTTGCTTCGAAGGCTAGGCTGGACAGGTTCTTGTTTTTTGCAGATTGGGAGGATAAGTTTCCATCAGTGTCTCAAAGACGGATGTTTAGGTTGTGCTCGGATCATTTTCCAATTGTCCTTGAGGGTGGATCTTTTCAGAGAGGGAGTATGCTGTTTAGATTTGAGAATATGTGGCTTAAGGATAAGAGTTTTGTAGATAAGGTTCGGTCTTGGTGGGATTCCTATCAGGTCCATGATGCACCGAGTTTTATTTTAGCTAATAAATTAAAACTCTTAAAAAATGATTTGAAAAGATGGAACGTGAAGGTGTTTGGTCATGTTGAAGTTCAGATTAAAAAATTGTGGAAGGACCTGAGTGTTCTAGAGAATATAGAGGAGAGGGGGGATTATCAGAGGAGGAAAGGGTAGAAATGGGAAGAATTCGTGATGAGTTAGAAAAAGCTACTTTGTTGGAAGAAATATGTTGGAGGCAAAAATCTAAAGTTCTCTGTGTTAGGGAAGGAGACAGAAATACTAAATGTTTCCACTGTATAGCTAATTCTCACAAGAGAGTTAATTCTATTGATAGGCTTATGGTGGATGGGGTGTTGTCTTCGGATCCAACTGCTATAGCAAATTGTATCTCTTAGTTTTATAGGCGGATTGATTTTGAGGATGTGGCTCATAGACCTATCTTAGATGATGTGAATTTTTCTAGTATCTCGATGGAAGATGCAAGTTGGCTAGATAGGCCTTTTGAGGAAGAAGAGGTGTTTGGGGTGATCAATGATTTTAATGGTGATAAGGCTCTTGGCCCGGATGGCTTTTCCATGGCATTCCTCCAGTCTTGTTGGGGTGTTTTGAAAACAGAAATTATGGCTATATTTCACAATTTCCATACTCAGGCAATGTTTGAGAAGAGTCTTAATGCTTCGTTCCTTGCCCTTATCCCCAAGAAAGTGGATGTTGGGGAGGTCAAGGACTTTTAGCCTATTAGTTTAGTTGGTAGGATTTATAAGATTATCTCTAAGATGTTGGCTAATCGACTTCGTAGGGTGGCACATGGGCTTATTTCAGATTCACAAAATGCTTTTGTGAAGGGCAGACAGATTTTAGATTCTGTCTTGATTGCTTCTGAATGCATTGATAGTAGATTGAAGTCAGGAGTTCCAGGTGTGTTGTGTAAATTGGATGTGGAGAAGGCGCATGATCATGTGAGTTGGGAGTTTTTAATGTATATGATTTAGAGTTGTGGTTTCTCAGAGAAATGGAAAAAATGGATAAGGTATTGCATTTCAACTGTAAAGTTTTCCATTTTGATCAATGGTAGCCCATTTGATTTCTTTGGAAGTTCTAGGGGGCTTCGGCAAGAGGATCCTCTATCTCCATTGTTGTTTGATATTGTGATGGAGGCATTAAGTCGTATGTTAGATGTGGCTGCCTTCGCTGGGCAATTCTCAGGCTTTTTTGTGGGTAGTGCAGCTGGTCCATTAGTGATGGTGTCTCATCTCTTATTTGCAGATGACACTCTGATTTTTGTGATGCTGAACCATCTCAGATTGCTAATTTGAGGGCGATTCTTGCTCGATTTGAGGAGGTGTCAAGGCTTCGTATTAATTTGGGAAAATTTGAGTTGGTACCTGTTGGTGGGGTGCACAATTTGAAGGCTCTGGTGGGGCTGTTGAGGTGTGGGCAGTCTTCTCTGCCTTTGAAATATTTGGGCCTTCCATTAGGTGCAAAATTTAAGAATTTATCTGTTTGGAATCCTATTCTAGAGAGAATGGAGAGGAGATTAGCAAGTTGGAAGAGATTGTATTTATCTAAAGAGGGTAAGGTGACACTAATTAAAAGCTCACTCTCTCGTCTTTACTTACATACTTTCTTTCCCTTCTTCCTTTAACGGGTAAGGTGGCAAAGTGTATGGAGAAATTACAAAGAGATTTTTTGTGGAATGGGATTGGTGGTGAACCTAAAATACATTTAGTTAATTGGGCAAAGATATGTAGGCCTTTGCAAGTTGGGGGGTTTGGGTATAAGACAATTGGGAAACTTTAATTCTGCATTGCTAGGTAAATGGTTGTGGAGGTACAGCATGGAGTCTGATGCTTTATGGAGAAGGGTTATAGAGGCAAAATATGGGAACATTTTGGGTGGTTGGTGTTCGAAAAATGTGACAAGTCCTTATGGGGTCAGCCTGTGGAGATACATTAAAAATGGCTGGTTGAACTTCTCTAAACTCCTAGTGTATGATGTGGGGGATGGTACTAGAGTGAAATTTTGGAAGCATGTGTAATGTGGGAATTGTACTTTACAAGAGACATTTCCGGAGCTTTATTGTTTTAGTAGGTCTAAGGATTCCTCGGTGGCTGAATTTATGGGCTAGTCTGCTGGGAGGTTTCATTGGAATGTACAATTTCGTCGTCCACCACAAGGTTGGGAAGAAGAAGCCTTTGATAGGTTTATGGGGTTGGTCTATTCTTCATTAGTGCGGGGGTTTGACCCAAATAAGGTTTGTTGGAAACTTGCAAGGAATAGAGGTTTTGAGGTTAGAGGTTACTATAGCTCCTTGTACCCTCTTACTCTTATCTCCTTTCCATGGAGAATTATATAGCAATTGAAGGTTCCTCCAAGAGTTTCTTTTCTTGGTCTGCTTCCTTAGGTAAGATCTTAACAATAGACAACTTTCGTAAAAGACGAGTGATAGCGCTTGATTGGTGTTATATGTGTAAGAGGTGTGGGGAGTCAGTGGATCATCTTCTACTTCATTGCTCCATAGCTTGGGAGTTGTGGTCTTTGGTTTTCTGCTTGTTTGGTATTCAATGGGTTATGCCTCATACTGTTCTTGAGTTGTTTGGGGCTTGGCAAGGAAAGTTTGCACGACATTGTCACATTGATGTTTGGAAATTAGTGCCTCATTGCTTGATTTGGTGCATTTGGCGTGAAAGGAATGCTAAAAGTTTTGAGGGGTGTGAACGTTCTTTGCTAGAGCTTAAGTCCTTTTTCTTACACACTCTCTTTGAATAGAGTGTGGTCTTTTCCCACTTTTCTTGTTCTTCCTTTTCTTTTTTTCTTGACCGTTGTTCTTTTGTTTCCTGATTTGTGCCCCCATAGTATATCCCCAATGTACTCGATTTGGCAATTTTTCTATTATTAATAATATTCTTACGTTATTTATCAAAAAAAAAAAGATTGTTTGATTTATTAATTTTATATCTTAGAAAGGCTTAGTTTTTGTGATAAGTGGAGAAAATGATCTTCTATTGCATCTCAACTGTTAGTTTTTAATATTGGTGAATGGTGATCCACCTCGTTTCTTTGCTAGTTTTAGAGTATTGAGGCAAGGAGATTCTTTTATCTCCATTATTTTCTCCTTCTAGTTATCTACATTGTCAAAAGAATGTACTATACATAGCAGTGGAAGGCAGCAGATTTCTAACAGGGTTCCAAGTTGGAGATCATGGGGAGGATATGGAGATTCGTCATCTCTTATTTGCAAATGAAACCATTCTTTTATGTGGAGCATCTTCTGAAATATTGAGAGCTATTAGATGTGTTCAACTTTGCTTTGAAGTTGCCTTCAGAATGAAGGTGAATTTAGGTAAAAGTAAACTACAACCTCTGGCCCAGTGCGAGAGGTGGGAGGACTTTCTGAGTTGGCTGTAACATTGGGTGGAAAGTGGGCTGCTTTCCATGATATATAGGTTTGCCATTGGATCTTCTTTCAACGCTAGGATGATTTTGGAATTCTAAAATTGAGAAAAGTTTGACAAGTTAAAAGAAAATTGTATTAGTCAAAGGGAGGAAGATTGACTCTTACAGCCCGTTTGGATTGAGGGGGGAGGGAGAGGAAGTGGAGGAGAGTAGAGTAGACTTAGCTGAAAATAGGCTAATTTTGGGTCAGCTCTACTCTACTCCCATCCCTCCCCCTTAATCAAAACGGACCATTAGTAAAAGCTTCTATCCAATCTATCAACATATTTTCTACCTTTATTTACCATGCCCATTCATATAGCTAACACACTAGAAAGCTAGGAAGCACCTGCACAGATAAGGGTGTGGGTGTGATATGGCGACATGGCAAATTTTGAAAAAAATAGGACACGGGTGCAGCGGGATGCGTTTATTAATTAATCATTAAATATTTTTTTATTTATATTTTCTATATATTACTAAGCATTTTTTTTCACATAATGGTAAATATATATCAATTAATAATTATTATTATAAAATCAATTAATAATTATTATATATATCACTCTTAAAATATATACTAAATAAATGACGGAAGTGGAGGACAGTGGATCACATATCCTTAAGTTAGTGGATATCACTTAATAAAATAAATAAAAAGGAAAAAAAGCATGTAAAGTTGGCATCCACTACAAAGTTTTAAAAAATAAATCAAAAAGAAAAATGTACTTGACTATGCTACACATTTCCCACCCACCACATCAATACATCACTTCACCTGATAACTTGAGATTTTGGATCTAGTTTCAAATTCATTCATCTATTCTCACTTATTCGGCTATTCTCCTCTCTCTGTCTCATTTCTTTCATTCTTTGTCACTGTGTGCGTGTCACCTTGAAGAGCAGGCTGAGCTGGGTTGAAAGCTTGAAGAGTCGAAGCTTAAAAACTTGTATCGAAAAAAATAAAAATAAAAAAATCATGTGGGACATGCGTGCAACTGCGTCCTAATCGTGTTCAACACAGGTGTGGCCACCATTTAGCCACACTCGTGCTTCCCAGCTAGAAAGGTTGCAGAGGAATTTTCTTTGGGGAGGGTTATGGGAAGCATTCAAATTTCATTTAGTGGAATAAAATAAGTTTTTTTATTTTATTTTTATGACGACTAGTGGTTTGGGTATTAGTAAGCTAGTAATACTAAGTACTTCTAATCAAGTTCCACTAGGAACGTGGCTTTAAAGGTATGGTGTAGAAGGTGATTTGAGTGTGAAGACATATTATGGGTGCAAATATGGAGAAACCTGAGGTTATTAGACGTCTCTATTATTGTTAAAGAGGGATGTGCCTGGCAAGGTTTTTTCTTAAGGGATTATGGAGCTTGATGGGTCATACGTTTGATTATGGTATGAGGCATATGTGGAGCTTCTTTACAAGATTAGTATTTGGTTTTGTTTGCCTTAGCTAGAGATAAGGAAGCCCCTATTGCTTCATGTTTGAGTAGATTGGAGGGAGGGGTGCATTGTCAGAATCATACTTTCATATAATATTTTCAGGATTGAGAGTTAAGAGTCGGCAGAAGAGTTTTATGAACTTCTATTCTAATTTTCCATCAGATGAGGGAGGATAAGGTATGTTGGTGGTATTGAAAACTTCAACATTCAATCCTACTATGAAGCTTTAGAGGAACTTGGGAGCTTGGGTTCCCATCGAAGATTATATGGAGGACAAGGGTTCCACATGAGGTTGCATTTCAATCCCACTATAAAGCTTCATTAGAAAATTGGGAGCTTGGGTTCCCATCGAAAATATATAGAGGACAAGGGTTCCATGTAAGGTTGCAGTTTTTGTTTGAACAGCTGCATTGAGGTAGATTCTGATAGTGGAAAATCTTCTCAAGAGGATAATTATTGTGAAAGATTGCTGCTATATTTGCAAGGAAAATGGAGAAATAGTAAAACATCTTTTGCTTCACTAATTGGTTGCAATTGAACTATGGGCACTTGCTTTTTGTATGGGGCTAGATGGGTAATGCCTAAGACAGTTATAAATTTGCTGGTTTGTTGGCAAAGGAAATGCAATATGGGTACTAAGAGTGAAATCTGGAAAGCTATTGCATTCTTTAGGTGTTTCTTTTTTTGATAATTGAATAGTTGGGGGTGGGTGGATTTGAAC
This sequence comes from Quercus suber, assembly GCF_002906115.3. Taxonomy (NCBI): domain Eukaryota; kingdom Viridiplantae; phylum Streptophyta; class Magnoliopsida; order Fagales; family Fagaceae; genus Quercus; species Quercus suber. The sequence goes on from NW_027069500.1 coordinate 1,280,844, forward strand.
CTTAGATGTCTCTATTGAAAACATCAAGAGGTGCCAACCAGTTAAGCTATAAGGCTCTTGGCTTTTTAGGTGTTTCTCTAGCATACTTCATGCATTAATGTTCTAGTCTCAATAAACTAATCATCTAATTATTAAAAAAAAAATCCAATTCATCAAACTGTCATAAATAAGTAAAATATATTTGTTAGTGACCACAGAACAGTAAAGCAGAAAATCAAGAAAATTAAAAGAATACATAGTAACAACAATTTTAATAAAGTGAATAATTTCAAAGAAAGAAAAATAGAAAACTCCATTGAATGGAGTAGTCACACTAAAATACAAATATCTTACCACAAGAAATCCAAACGCAAGTCCAGTTCCCAATATAACTAAATAAGGATAGTTCCCAATTAAGTCAGATGGAGACAAATAGTCCCTACATTTGAAAAAATAACAGTATGTAAACCCATCTGCAAATTTTAAAGAAAAACATGTAAAAAACATATAACAGATTTGGGTCATACCAAACTACCACTCCTCCCAAGAGTACAGCAAAAGGGTAAAGCTGACAAGAAACAAGAAGAAAACATTATTACATATCCTATAAGCAATGAAAAGAGATAAGTATCCAAAAGGTAGCAGTAGTACCATTGCTAACGCCAGTAGCATGCTTCCATTTCTTGCCTGAACTACCTTATAAACATTCTGTACACTGCAAATAAACACAAAACATGGGAGATCTAAGCTGCCTTTATCAAACAACAACATTAAGTCAGACATGTAGGCTGGCTGTAATAGTGTAGGCAAACGCATCAAATGCAATTAAAAAGCATAGAGCCATATGCTTCGTGGAGCCTGGAGCAAAGCACATACAATTGCCAACTGCTTTACTCAAGTACAGTGCAGGTTTTTCAAATATAATGTATAATAACCTCTAATAGAAAGATTTATAACATATAATAAATAATAAATAAATAAATAAAAGTTAATAAACTCAAAATAATAATTTAGTTTGCCCATAAGGTCATTAGGAAAGTGCATTTGCACAAAGATTGTAAGTTCAAATTTTAAATAAGTTAATTCAAATTCTTAAAATTTTAATATAGTAAATTCAAAAACATTTATCAATAGATAATACTGAAATAATCTATAATCTATTCATATAAAATTTACACAGCATTTTTCTTTATATAAGTATAAGAGAATTGGTCCCTTGAAGTTTACCAACAGGCAAAAATACAATGTTGGTCCTTGAAATTTACCAAGTGAGCGCTTTTGATCCCTAAAGTTTCAAAAATGTGATTTATTGATCTCTCTGTCAACTTCTGTTAGATTTCTTGCCTTGCCTATGTGTCTAATAAAATAATGACGTGTCATTTTCTAAATGACTTGCCAGCTGTTTTTATTATTAAAAAAATTAAACTTTAGAACACCACCCTCCCTATCTCAAGTTCTCTCCTCAGACTCTACTGCCTCAAGTCCACCATGGTCTCTGGCCAGTAATTCCTCTGGCTTCATTGCCAGCACCGAGGTGTGGTGGGTTTCAGTTCCCTAGTTGAGTCAAAACTCAGTTTGGCCGAGATAGACAATGACAAGGACGACAATTACATTGCTGAGTTATCATGCCAGATGGCTCATGACGATGACAAACACAAACAAAATCTTCCACCAAACTTTGAAAAAAGTGGAAAAGGTGTTATTTTTACTAAAATGGCTTCCAGAAAACGATTTCTTTTTGGAATTATGTTTTGGTCATTCATGAGCATTGCAAAATTTAAACTCACAATACAATTTACAGTCACAGAAATAATTGAAGGCCAAATCTCTCCAAAATCTGTAGAACTGAAATCCATTTGTTGGCAAGGAATGAATGAAGGCTTTAAACTCTCACTCACTTTTAGTCACAGTATACTATTTACAGTTTTACAGAAAACACTGCAACTAACCACAACCACACAACTTTGTTCAGTAAATACGGAGAAAAGTGAGAAAGCTCTTTGGACCAAACAACTCTAGTTTCCCCTAGGCCATCAACTACTCTGCTTTGTTCTATTTCTGAGCAGGGGAGGAGCTGCCACTGGAGGTGGGGGATGGGCTAGGGCTCAATTTTGTTTGGTTTGATTTGGGGAAAATGGGTTTGGCTTGGGTTTCTAACATGTCAATAATGATTGTAATTTTTTAATATTATAAACATTGCCACATCATTTTTAGATGCCACTGCATTGCTCCGTTAACAGATTAAGCACTGATTTTTTAAACTTCAGGGACCAATAGCGCTCATTTTAAATTTCAAGGACCATAGTAAACTTTAGATTGTAACTTCAAATACCAAAACAAGGTATTTTGGTCCATGATAATAATCTATTCAGATAGAGTTTAAACATAGCATTTTTTTGCAATTCTCTTATGCTTTATAAACATATATAACTTTGATAGTTATTAGTATATAATTCAATAAAAATATATCCAAAAAACAAAGACCAAAAAGCATAAGAATAATAAATTCTTTGTTTGTATGTGTGTGTGTGTGTATATATATATTCATGTTAATTTTTGTTTTTTTAACTTTTTGATCCGTAAACAAAAAATTATTTTGTAGTACAAGACCTTAAGAATAGTGTTTGTATAATAAATCAATGCTCCATGTCATTTTCTTCAAGATCAAGCAGTTACTATTAATGATTCATATCTTTTTTAGCCAAAAACAAAAGTGCACCTAAACATGCTTTAAGCTTCTTCAAAAAGCATAAGAAAAGTGCTTCTAAGTCACGCTTCATTAAAGGAGCATTGCTTCAGCCAAGCGAAGCACTTAAATCTCAGGGCTTAGAGCTTTAAGCACTAAGCACGGCAAAGCACACCAACACAAGTCATAGTAAGAGACAAATCCTTTTAACTCTATGCCATCAACACTAATTGATACACACAATTAATTTATTTAAATATTTGTGTAAATTCACACTTGGTAACAAAACATGTCTAGAAGGCCTTCACAGGAACGCATATACATGCACACCCCATTGTGCAACAATAACACAGCAATGTGATATCGTGGAAATGCCGTTCCAATGTCCATAGGTCAACATTACAGGAAACAAAAACAAAACAAAACAAACAAATAAATAGTGCTGAAACTCCAATCTATTTAAGCTTCCCATCCGAGTTCTGACCACTAAGTCAAAAGCTTGGGCATATTTAGAACAAAATCTCATTTAGGCTCAAACAGGTTTACCAAGTAATATTGACTTCACTCAAGTCACTAGCCCTGCCTTTGACACCCCAGCCTTGTGGTTAAAGTAACAACTTCAGGCATGGCTAGCTCCGATAGTATGACGAGCAGTGTGTGTAGCTGTTTAGATAGTAAAAACAATGATTTCTGCCATTGCACATCTAATCAGTTCGTCCCTGGAACTTTAACCTGTAGTCATTTGCTGACTTAAGATCCACACCATTTCCATTTCTGCCCTCTTTTTTAGCAGTGGAACTATGGACCACTCTCCTTACCATGGAATTACACACTTGCCGTGATCTCTAAAATATTTCTTTTTATGTTCAACTTACCCCGTTTAAACATAATTTTCCCTTGTCTTCATTTCTATTATTTTCTCTCTTTTTTTCCAAAAAATATAAGTCAAGGTCAAATTAATATGATGTGCCTTCTTGTTTCTTTGTTATTCCTATCATATCATAGAATGGGGAAAGCACTTGAACGTTGTATGTGAAACAGTCCATCTAAAACAGTTTACAATACATTGAAGAAGTCATAACAGATGCATCATGGTCAGAAAATCACATATGATGTCAAAAGTCACATGCCAGAACAGAAAAGGCTTTAAAACCCAATAATTTAGGGTATGGAGAAGTACATACTTGAAAATGATTGTTGGTATTACAGCAAAAGCAATCATCAGAAACAACACTGCTCTGTTTGTAGGAATTCCTGAAGAAAATAAATAAATAAAAATGAAATCATTACATTTCAAACAATTGCTAAAGGATTTCAGGAGTTTATTGACAATCATCAAGCAGGTAAGAAAAAATGGAGATGAATTATCAACTGAAATTATGAAATGCCCAGTACAAATTCTTCCTGCAGAAGTACAACTTATTTTCTGGCATCTTAAACAGAGAAAAGAAATTGTGACTTAGCAGCAAACAGCAGCCATATCAAAGAAGGAATATATGAAAGAAAATGCAGGATGGAAACAGTGCACAATTGGTAGGGACAACAAGAAAAGGAATGAAATGAAAAAAAAAAAAATGTAGAATTCATGTGTATATATTACCAAATTAGGATCCATAGAAGAACTGCTCAAATCCTAAAAGCATTGAAATAAATGCCTTAATGAAAAGGTATAATGTACCATACCAACAAAGATGACACTTAACTACACAGAACCAATGTCAGCAGAAGAGGAAAAAATGGAATTTAATGCATTTTCACTACAATTTCCAGTGAAGGCCACATGAGAAGAAATAAAATAAAAACCTTTAGGCCAACATTCACTGAATACAACACTTAACAAGATAAAACTACCTAAATGACATTGGCTTACAGAAATAGGGTAACTCTGCACAAAAACTTCAAATAATACCACTGAATCACATTCCTCTATGACCTCACCAAAAATTTTAAGAACACTGCTGTAATCTAAAACTGTTGCGGATCATTTAGAACAGAATCTATAAAAATGAGACAGCCAAAGGAGGACAAACAATCAAATGCAAACAGAAACAACATACTGAGAAAAACCCCTAAATAACACATCTCATAATAAAAACATTATGGTGGGTCTGAATCTTGTTAAACCATTAAAGTATAATATGCAAGATATTAAGCAGAGATTCCATAAGGTTTTTCCAGATCCAAAAATGATGTGTTGTAGGTCATTGGCTTTATAAAAAATAATCTTACCATGAAGAAAAGGAACCCAATTTAAGAAGGGCAAAGACTTTCCTAATTGTTGAGCCCACCACTCAGCACCTGGAGAAGTTAAGAATTTGAGTATGAGGATCAAATGATTCACAGGGTATATTTCTTAGCAAAGAAATGTGAAATCTTCCAAAATTTCATGGAGCTCAAAAGCTTAGTGTAGAACAAAATAAAGGCAACCCAAGAAAATTACAGCGTCTTGGATTTTAAATTAAGTTTTAGAATACTGATTGAAAGTGCACAAAAGCACATTATTTAAAGAGAGGTAAGGAAAAGGGTGTGGAGGGGTTGAAGGCACATTGATAGCAGGAGCATACCTACAATAGCTGTGAAAAAATGAGCCACATATATCAACATAAGACCCTCAGTAGGCCCGTTGATAGCAGGAAGAATAAGGGTATTGGTGAAATAGCTGTACCAAGAAAATCAAATATCAATACTGCTAATAAAAAAATCCAACAGTCAATGGAATTTACATATATCAACATGACAAAACCAGTTCTGAAAAGCATAGTTTTAAACAATAATTAAAATAGTGCAAGGATACATTGAAGTCAAAACGCACAAACAGATCTGTAATCATCATCCAGGGTCAAAGAGCAAACAATAAGGGTTTTAATATATCCCCCACAAAAACCAGAAACCCCCAGCTATGACCCCCAGTAGACGGGAGAATCAAAGAAAAATTTTCATTTATAATATTCAAATGTATACAGCAATCCCTTTTTCTTATTGATGGAAAGTATAAATAAAATATTATTATAGTTTACAGATCCATAAAGGTAGGAAATAATGCAATGAATAAAATGCATAAATAATGAATGGGCATCAATTAAACTTACTGTTCCCATGTTGCACCATAAAATGGAATAGCTGAAATTACCCAGAACCAGAAAGTACTTCTTGCACACAAAGCAGTGTTCCCAAAAGCCAATGCTTCTAACTATATTTAAGAAAGAAAATGATAAAGGTGATGAATTTCCAAGGGCTACAAAATGACAACCAAATATGATGATACATACCGCACAAGCAAGAGCATCACATCCTACAATATATTGGGAAAGGCAAGAATATTATTTATCAATATTAACACTTAACCTATGGAAGAAAAGGAAATACAATATACACGACAACAGTATATTACCATGGTCAAAAAGCTCCCCTAATGGACTTGAGGAATTTGTCCGTCTAGCTTGCTTCCCATCAACAGCATCAAAGGTCTAAATGGAACTAGTGAAAGGTTAGAAAGAAAAGTGGTAAAAAGAATAATTAATTAAAAAGGAAAGAAAGGGAAAGAGAACGGCATGCCAATACAAGAATATTGATGAATAATCAAGTATGAAATACATTGCAGAGGGCACTGCAGAAATTCTGTCTACGAATCAGGGAATGAGATTTAGAATAAGGAAAAAAAAATTAAAATGCAATAAAAATTTCAATTTACAGAGACCAAGGAAGTGTGGATATGGCAAACTCCCCATCATGTCCAGATCTGAATTCTGACCTATGAAGCACGGGTGCAAATTCGGATTCAAGTGCGGGTGCAGATGTGGGTGTGGGACTCAGCAATTTTTTAAAAAGTAGGGTGCGGGTGAGACAGGGTGCGTCGATTAAAAAATTATTTAAAATATTTTTATTTTTATTTTCTATATATTGCTAAGCATATTTTTTTATATAATGATAAAAATATACCAATTTAAGAGTAATGGTAAACATATATTAATAAATTTAAAAGCATATTTATATATATTATTATAATGTTTACACAACTCCAATTTTAGCCCAATAACAAATTTATAATATTAAATTATTTTCCTTGAAAAAAAAGAGTAATGAGGTGATAAAATCAAAGTATTAAAGAATAATAAAAACTGATGGGTAAAGGTGATAAAATCAAAGAATCAAAACCTGTATCTTTACTGTTTTCACAAGTTCCAACATTTTCTATCTTTTTGACTTTTCAAGTTCTTATCTCTTATAGCAATACACCTATTCAAAATCTATCCACAGTCCACAACTTTCTCCCTTGCTCTCTCTGTAACAGTTTCAGGAGCTCAGTTTATCTCTTCTTCCTTATCTCAGTAGCGTCCTTATCTCTTCTTCCTTCTCTCTCTCTCTCTTTTTTTTTCTTCTCTCACAAGGCCGCATAAAGCAGAAGAATGGAGGCTAGCAACATGGTGGCAGCCTGTTTCAGCATCTGTTTCAGCCGGAATCGGGCCGTTTCAGCGCCCGTTTCTGCCAAAATCAGCCCAAATTGGCACTAATCGGTGTGAATCCGAAAACGAAAAAAATAAAAAATAAAGAATAAATAAAAAATGACACGGCACGGTCGCGCGGTCAGTGGCATCGCACACCGCACACCACGTAGTGCACGTCGGGTGCAAGTGCAGCGGCCCTGGAGCCTCACCCGTGCTTTCTAGGATCTGACACTTATTGGACACAGTAACTCCAGGGGTACAGTTGCATGCATGTTGATGACATTTCAGGGGAAAATTTTTTTAATGATTTCAAAGACAGGACATTCATACCTGGGACAATCTGAACAAAGGAGGTTATAAAATTTGGGGGGTGGGGGGAGAACTTTATCTAGTGAAACCTTAGGAAATTCCACCTCTGTCTCTCATTGTCATCTTTCACTTATGCATCGTCCTAGTCTTTGATACCTCTCCTCTCTATTCTTTTCTCAGATGTTGCTTCTAATAACAGTTTGCTCCTACACCAGCTCTTAAGACTGCAGTGGGCCTTCGGCAATCATTTTAAAATACACCAATTTAAATAATTTATTAACTCAAGCCAAAATACTTGAAAATAGGTATATCACAGCAAAGTTAGAAGCCACATACAGCTTGAAAATATCTGTATTTTAGAATCCCAAAACAGATTGAAAATAATTTCTCAAAATTATTAGTTGTTTTTTCAAAATCTAAAACTAACATCAAATATACTTTAAAATTATACTAATTAATTAATTGCCATCTCTCCACTGTATCATATCCTTGTGTTTCAAAAATTGCCTGTCATTCTTGTCCATATTAAGGTTAGCAGCAGCATACTAAAGTTTCCACAACTACTATGCATTCCAAACCATTCAATATATGATTAAATCTAGCGGAGACTAAAAGCCTTACAACACAATCCCCATCATTCAACTTGTTTAAAAAACTAGGGATGTTCAAAACCCCAATTCTCTTGACTTCAATAAAGAAAATAAGATCATAACAATAAACAAGCCTTCATCCCAAATTTTTGGGATCAGCTATGGATCTTAACAGATGAGTCAAGGTCGGCCACAAATATTCTTTTCTACCATTCCATTCTATCCGAAGTCAAACTCTCTAGTACTCCTTCGATGTACACTATTTTAGTCCGACTTAACCAAAAGCCTTTAGATTCTGAAGTGCCTCACCAAAATAAGAACAGCATAACAATCAATATAAATTGTAAAGGCAAAATAGCAAACTATAAAACTAAAATAATACAAGAAAGTGAAAGAAATAGGAATCAGGAAATATTGTATAAGTAACTTAGCTTTATTAATCTATCAGCTGTCACAAAGCATGCCTAATATACATAAAATACAATAACATGATTGGACAAAACAACATGACTACAAAAAGCTTGAATAAAATCCAAACAAACCTGATAGAGAAAAAGAAGCAATCCGTGGGCAAAATGAACCCATCTTGGAGGAGACAAATCCAAGCGAGGTGAATATATCTAAAACAAAAATTATGAAGGATTCAGAGAAGTCAGAAGGCACACAGAACAGCATCACTTCTCTTTATAAATTTGGAAGCATGTGAAAAAACAATCTGTGTTTGTAAACAAAATGTTTCATGCAACTCATTATTTAACAAATTATATACCAATTTTTCTGTCCAATTACAAAACAACCAATCTAGGGCACAGAGCACACAAATGGAGGCTGCCACATGACTATTTAAGACAATTGGGCAATGAATGCTTTACAAAGTATTTGGTGCAGGACAAACCAAAACAATGTAACAGTAAATCAAAGAGTATGAAAAATAAAAATAGAGGACAGGAGCCAGCACCTAGGCCTGCTTGGAGTCAGCAACATGCATGGGAAAACCTATAGGAGTCAGCATCTAGTGACACACAATGGAAATTGTGAAAGGACTAGATCTCATTCTAGCTAGACAAAAACCTTTAAATTCATAAGGGTCTCCTTGAATCCACAAGGAAGAACTCTAGAATCCACCATAAATAAAGAAAACCTCAATTTTATAGTAAGTGAATTGTTAATTCTGTTTTATAAGTTGAAAGCTTATTTAAAGTCTCAAAAATATTTATTTTACAAGGAAATAAAAATCTATCTAAGAACTAACAAATGATAAAAATAAACTCCATATGTTGTCCTACATTGAAGCATTTAAAGTAGAACAGAAAGCATGAAAGGGCTGGATATCATTCTAGCTCATTAGACGCAGATCCTTGCATCCATAAGGCCTTGAATCTACAAGGAAAAACTCTGGAATCCACCAGAACTAAAGAAAACCTCAATTTTATTGAAAACAAATTCCTATTTTCGTTTTACACAATGCAAGCCTATTTTAAGGCCCAAAAAAACATTATTTCACAAGTAAAAATATTCCTAAACATATCCTAATTGATAGAGTACCATAATATGACTATACTTTGACTAAGAAATCCTTAAAAACACCTAAAATCAAGGAAATAAAACCAGCATTGGTAAAAGTGCGCTTAAGCTCAAAGCGGGAAGCCCCAAGACTCTAGCACTTGTTACCTCAAAAGCTAGGCTCATTCAGGCACGCTTTTTGGCACTTTTTTATATTTTAAAAAAAATAAATAAATAAATTAATAAATTAAAAAAAAAAAAAAAAAAAAAAAAAAAAAAAAAAAAAAAAAAAAAAAAAAAAAAAAACTGAATTAAAACTAAAGGATCTTGACATTATCAATATAAACCATTGATTTGGCATATTTTAAGTGTAACTTGTCATGAAACCCATAACCTCCTAGTTCTTCTCTATTTTTATTTTTATTTTTTCTTGATTTTTTCTCCTTGAAACAATAACCCACCCAGCTTCTTCTTATTCTATTTTGTCCCTTTTGGATTACTTCTTGGTGCCAATTACCATATTGCCATGTCGTCATATTCTTAGCTCATCCATGAAAAAAAACAAAGGTATGATATAATAAATTTGTGGTAATTGTTTAGTTACTTTAGTGGTTGATGTTGAACATAACAAACTAATTCTTATAGAGTTATAGTCATTATGTGATTAAATTATAACTAATATTACTAATTAGTCATAGGGCATTATGGATATTTGAGATTTAAGAAAGGATATTACATGGAAGTACTTATATCTAGTTGATCCAAAAAAATAAAATGACTTCACTTGCAATTTTGTGTTAAAATTGCAAAAGTAGGGCTTTATCTAAATGTTAGATGAATTATATAAAAAAACTTATTTCAATTTATATGATAATTTGATCATTTGATTGTTGCATTTATCATTAATAATTATCTTTTAAAAATGTGTACTTCACTTCAATCAGGCGTGTGTTTGAGCTTTGCACTTTGCACCTAGGCTCCAAGATGCCTTTGCACTTAAGTGCGCCCCTTGCTTTTACCAACATTAAATAGAACTCTCCCCAAAAAACAAAAATTACATAAAAACCAAAATATCACTCTTCCGATGCTTTTGAGCGAGTCGGTGACCTTACCGATACTGTCTTAGAGGTCGTTCCACCAAGGGAAGGTACTCCTTTAGCTTTTTCACTCTCCGAAGACTCCGAGTTGTTTCGGCAGCACCATTTGCTGGGTTATAACCACTTTTCCCCTTTATCCGAGATGGGTCTTGATATGAACGAGAGTGTGACTCCTAGGCTAATATGGGATGTTTCTTTGGCCTAGGGTAAGGATGGGGAGGACTACAATTTTATGGATCCTCTGGCATTGTGGGATCCTAATGGTGGCCTCAATCTTGCCACAAAGGATTGCAAAACAGATGGATTTTTTCAGAGGATTAACTGGAGCCTTCGGAATGGGTGAGCACGATGATCAAAGGTTTTGCTACTTTTGTGGAATTCCCAATTGCTTGTTGTGAGAGGCAATGTATTGATTGCTTTAAAAAATTGGAGAAAGTGTGGGAGAAACAAGCTACTGTTGTCAACACTCATCGGGTAGGTATCTCAAGCCAAAAAGGTATGAGGGAGTTAAAAAATTTGATTTCCACTGTCAATTATGAGAGGCAGTTTGGTAGAAGTTCTAGAGGCAGATTGAAAGCCTCTGGGTTGGGTTTGTCTGTTTATCCATGAATTTGAAGCTTCTGTCTTGGAATGTGAGGGGATTGAATAATCCTCATAAAAGACTAGTTGTGACAAATCTTCTAAAGAAGTGGAAATGTGATATTGTTTGTTGCCTTCAAGAAACTAAACTAGACAGTACCAGCTCTAACATGGTAAAAAGTATTTGGGGCAGCCCCTTTATAGACTGGGTGGCTTTAGAGGCCATTTGTACAACTAGGGGTGTACTTCTGATGTGGGATAAGAGGGTATTTAAGAAAGTTGATTTTATGGCTAGAAGGCTTTCAGTTTCAGTCGTTTTGAAGGGTATGGCAGATGGTTTTGAATGGATCTGTTCGGGGGTTTATGGACCGACCAATGGAAGCCTTAGGGATGTATTATGGGCAGAGCTAGACATTGTGAGATGACGATGGCTTTTGGCTTGGTGTTTGCTTGAAGATTTCAATATTATTAGATTTCTGACTAAGAGACTTGGATGTTCTTCGTTCAGTCCAGCCATGTTTAAATTCTCGAATTTTATTGCGAAACACTCTTTGGTTGATTTGCCTTTGGAGGGAGGTGAGTGCACGTGGCTTTGTGACTCTGACAAACCCACCGTGTCCAAAATTGATAAAATGTTGGTGTTTGCAGATTGGGAGGATCATTTCTTAGATGTGACCCAAAGAATTTTTCCGAGGGTGCTGTTTGATCATTGTCCTCTACTCTTGGAGGCAAGAGGGATGTCTAGGGGGAGGAGTCCATTCAAATTTGAAAATATGTGGTTAAAGGTAGAGGGCTTTGTGGATATGGAGCGTCAATGGTGGAGTAGTTATCATCTTTTGGGACCTCCTAATTATATTCTAGCATGTAAACCGAAGGCTCTCAAAGGGGACTTGAAACACTAGAACAAGCATGTTTTTGGGGATGTTTCTTTTAGGAAAAAAATGCTTGATGACTGAGCTCTTAGACATTGATATGAAAGAGGGGATGCAAGTTCTGACCCAAGTGGACAAAGACGAGTGGTGGTTAAATTTGATATAGATTTTTTGGCTTCTTTGGAAGAGATTTCCCGGAGGCAAAAATCTAAGGCGCTGTTTATTAAAGAAGATGATAATAACACTCGCTTTTTTCATAGACTTGCTAACTCTCATAGGTGAACCAATCAGATTAGGGGGGTGGAGGTTGGGGGGGGTTCTCTATGAGGATGAGTCTGAAGTTATGAATCCGGTAGTGGATTTTTATAAGAAATTATATCAGGAACCGAAATCTTAGAGGCCTACTATTAATGGTTTAGACTTTGCACGTTTAGACAAAGCTAAGAGATATTCTTTGGAGAAGGAGTTTAAGAAGGAGGAGGTTCTAGGTACTCTTACGGAGGCGGAAGATGATAAGGCACCTAGGCCAGATGGTTTTACCATGGCATTTTTCCAAAAATGTTGGAGTGTACTAGAACAAAATGTTATGGCTTTTTTCACGGATTTTCATAGTCAGTGTATTTTTGAGAAGTCTCTCAATGCCACTTTTCTATATTTGATCCCCAAGAAAGTCAATGCAATCAATATAAAAGACTTTTGTCCTATAAGTCTTGTGGGTAACCTTTATAAACTTTTGGCTAAGGTGTTGGCACATAGACTTTGTGGGGTTTTGGATAAGTTGATATTTGCTTCTTAGAATTCTTTTGTTTCTTTTGTTGGAGGGAGACAAATCCTAGAATTGGTTCTAATTGCCAATGAATGCTTGGATAGTAGATTGAAGAGTGGCATCTCTGGGGTTATTGTTAAGCTAGACATTGAGAAGGCATATGACCATGTGAATTGGAATGCCTTATTTAATCTTATGGAGAGGATGGGTTTTGGGGCGAGGTGAGGGAGATGTATTATGGCCTGTATTTCTACAATTAGATTCTCAGTTCTACTGAACAGGTCTCCTGCGGATTTTTTGGGTAGTTCTCATGGTATCTGCCAAGGGGATCCCGTCTCCATTGTTATTTCTCTTGATTATTGAGATGTTGATCAGGTTGTTGAAGAGAACGGAAAATGATAGTTTTCTTTGTGGTTTTCAGGCAGGGTCTCATAGATAAGGAGGTTTGAAAATTTCTCATCTTCTTTTTGCTGATGACACTATTTTGTTTTGTGATGCTTCCAGAGAACAGTTATTATACATTCGGATGGTATTGATTTTTTTTGAAGCTATTACAGGCTTGAGAGTCAATGGTGGTAAGAGTGAGATTGTGCCGGTGGGTGATGTTGGGAATTTGAATGTCTTGGCTCGTGTTTTATGTTGCAGGGTGGGTAACTTGCCCATGACTTATTTGGGCATGCCACTTGGGGCTCATTATAAGGACTCATCGATATGGAACCCTATTATAGAAAAGATGGAGAGGCGGCTCTCTGGCTGGAAACACCTATATCTGTCGAAAGGTGGCAAGCTTACTTTATTAAAGAATACCACCTCTAGTCTTCCCAACTATTTTTTATCCTTGTTTACTATTCCCCAAGCAATGGCAGCTAGACTAGAAAGGATTCAGAGGACTTTCCTTTGGGAAGCCTCCAAGGATGTTTTTTAATATTCGTTGATTGCTTGGGAGAAGGCTTGTTTGCCTGTTTAGGATGGTGGTTTGGGGATCCGGAGGGTTGGGTTGTTTAACCAAGCTTTGCTTGGTGTTTTGGGAAAGAAAGTAATAGGTTATGGCATCAAGTTATTGCAACCAAGTATGGTGAGGCTAGAGGAGGCTAGTGCACTAGAATTGTAAGAGGTACTCATGGGTGTGGGATGTGGAAGAGCATTAGAGAAGGAGCAGAGAAGCTCTTTGGACAGGTAGCAAAGTTCTTTGGACAAGTAGTGTATAATGTGGGGAAGGTCACCATATTAGTTTCTGGCATGATCCTTGGTGTGGGATTACTCCTTTAAAGGACCTTTTTCTTTATCTGTTTACCTGTTCTCTATCTAAATAGGCTTGGATTTCTAACCTCATTGTATTTTCCTTAAAAGGGGGAAGTAGGAGCTAGAATTTTCAATTCCGTCGAGCTCCAAAGGATTGGGAGCAGGAAAATGTTTGTTCTTTCATTGAGTTTCTATATTCCACTATGCTGATGGGTGAGGGGGATGATACTTTGACTTGGAAGTTGACTAAGAAGTGGGTGTTTGATGTGCGCTTTTACTATAAGTTGTTGTCTGGTCCTCTTAATGAGGTTTTCCTTGGAAATGTATTTGGTGTGCAAAGGGGCCTAAATAGATGTCTTTCTTTTTATGGATAGCCATTAGGGATGGGATATTCACTATTGATAATCTAGTTAAGAGAGGTCAATCTGATAATCTAGTTAAGAGAGTTCAATCCTTGATTAACAGGTGTTGTTTATGTTGTTGTGATGGGTAAATTGTGGATCATCTTCTACTCCACTGTAAGTTTTCTCATGCATTATGGAGTGCAATTTTCGAGGTATTCGGGATCCGTTGGGTATTGCCAAAGACAGTAAGTTCTCTCCTCTTTGCTTGAAGAAATTGGTTTGGAAAGCATTTGTCAGCCATATGAAATATGGTCCCAGCATGTTTAATGTGGCTGGTTTGGACAAAATGTAATACATGCACCTTTGAAGACAATGAGAGAACCTTAGATCTTTTAAAAGCTCCTCTTCGGTACTTTGTTTAAGTGGGCGCATGTTTGGGGTTTTACAAATTGTCCATTTCTGAATTCTTACACTATTAGATTAATTTTTTGAACCTGCTGTTTTTTTTCTTGATCAAAATGTTCACAACATTTTTGAATAAAAGTTTTATTACCTATCAAAAAAATAAATAAATAACATATGATAGAAGTAAAACCTCATATGTTGACCTACATCATCTAGGGTTGGCTAGAGTCGACACCAAACCATTGGGACAATTTCAATAGAAATTTATTACGTCATTGTGTTTATATAGACTACCAAACCCTAATTCTAATTCACATAGGAAAACCTAATCCAAAATGACTTCGAAAATCCCAATTATTGAATTTAAAAAATAATCTTTTCTATAGGACATTAAATAAAAATACTAATAAACCTAATTACCTATTGGTAAAATACAAATTACTAGTAAAAATATATTTGAATATTACTAAATTAAAAAGTGATTTCTCTCCAAGCCACCTACATCAGTATTTCAACAAGAAATTCATACCAAGTAACATAGAGTCTCAATTATTATAGAAAATGTTACAAAACCCGTGCATTTAAGGCAAAGAGCACACTAAAACTTGAATGTACATTATATCTTGTCCGTATCCCACATAACATTCAAGGGTTTAAGATACTTATAAACTTGTGAAAGATTCTAAAACAAATAATTACATATTATATGAATAAACACAAATCACAATAAAACCCAAACACAAGAGTGATTACTAAGGAAAAAACCCACGACCAAAAAAAAAAAAGTTGCTATATAATACACTTACAAACCCTCCTACTCTATAGACGTACTTGTATCCAAGCTCCCTGCTCCTTTTAGCAACCAGCAGTACCAGCCCTTTCTCTTCAGTAGTACCAATTCCACAAGTTGAGGGTCCGTTTGGTTGGGTAGAAAACAAGAAGGATAGAAAATGGAAGAAAAAATAGGAGAGAATATGGGGGGAGAAGTGTGTTTGGCTGAGAGTGGAAATGGGAGTAGAAAATGGCGGGGCCCATAAATTTTCTCCCCGGGCCCACCAAAACCCAATCTCCACAAATTGGGGAGAAAATAGGAAGGAAAACAAGGCTTGCTTTATCGGACAAAATACCCCAGCACCAACATTCAATTCTTTGAACTTATCTTTCTTTTTTATCTTTATCTGATGTTGTCTCATTCTCTCTCTTTTTTATTTTTTGGGTGTTCATCTGTTTCTTCTCCTATCAGGTTTGTTTTTCTGTTTATTTTTTATTTTTTATAAAACAGTCTTGGATTCTTGAATTTTTTGTGCTCCTTTTTTTTTTAAAATAACTAAATAAATAAAATGTCCATTCATACACAATATTTTAATAAAAATATAATGTGTTACTTCGTTTTATCTTATAGGGACATGATGGTAAATTTTACAAATTATATTTTCTATCCTCTCATTTTTCTTCATAACCAAACAAAAGAGTTTTTCATCCTTCCATTTTTCCACACCCCAACCAAGCACATAAGAGAATTAAAATCTCTCCCATTTTCCCACTTTTCCATCTCCCCAACCAAATGGACCCTTGAGCTAATGGATAGTCCAAGGCCACTTGAATGTTTTGGGATGATCTCTGTGATTTCCAACACCAAACACTCAATCCATAGTCCAAAAGGATAAATGGGAGTGTTGGATTTGATCTCCTCTCAAAGTGTATGGCAATTTGGAGAGGGTGAAGTTCTAGAGGCTATAATAGGTTTTTTCTCTAAGGGAATGGGTACTCTCCTTCTCACTTCATGAGTTAGGGTGTGATTTTGTGGATTTACGAGAAACTAAAGAGGGGTGGTTGGATAGGATAGAAAGGTAACGAATTCCTCTCAGGTGCAAACTCGCTCAACCAAAACTCATGCTGATTTCAGGTGCAACTCTTTGCCAAAATGATTTTCTAAAAATTGTCATTTCGCTCAAAATTTGCCAGACAAGGAAATTTCATTTGAGCAAAATTCTGGCTTTTGCAGTTCCAACTTCAGCTTCTAATCCTCATCTCAAATGCAAATACAGCTCAAATGAAATTTAATACATGGAAAAACTTACAATTTACACACAGACTTTGTCACAGAATTAGCCAACACAAATTCCTAACGATATATTTAACTGCTCAAGAGAGAAAAAAAGGTACTAGGAAAGGAGTGCAAGAAAGATGGGCTTGATAGCTATGTTGTCCAAAAAGCTCATAGGAGGACACTACAAATTTATGACCAACAATACCAAAGATGTAGACACAACTAACCAGAAACTCCAGCATATGTTTTCCTGAAAAAATTTTAGGGAAAATTACAATTTATTATGTACTCTGCATCCCTCACTTTTAAATATTAACTGGTTTGGATTGAAGTTAAACTATATCTTTTGGTGAATCAATCAATTATCTACTTGAAACCATGTTACGCAAAATCTTTCTTCATTCTTTCTTTCAAACCTTGCATCCAAAACGTATTAATGAATCCACTCCACAAGAACACCATGATAATTGAGGAAAATAATGGGAAAATGGTTGTTCACAACTAGGATGTCAATTAGATGATGTTGATGTGATATCACTTGAGGGTTCATCAAAACGTACCAATTTAATCCAAATTGTAAGAAGGTTTGCTTTGTTTATCTAAGAGTAAAGTAAAGTTGATGAGAATCAACAAGCATTCAAGGATCCATTGTATGTTTCAGTTGGGCCTATTACTAAAGCAAGATTCAAGAAGATCAAAAAAACACTTAATGGACTGATTCAAAAGATTTAGGCTAATTCTAATGGAGGACATTCCAAACTTGGCCCAAAGGAAGATGAAGGTATAATAAATTTAATTCAAGCTGTTGAGGGCTAATCTGGCTTAATTGGGCATGATTTATAGTGTGGATTAATGGCTAATTGATTTTCCAGCTCCATATCAGTTAATAGATATTTTTTCTAATCTGGAGCATTTAATTTTGGACCAAATCTACCTTAATTTTAGGTTTTTATTATTTAGAACGTTTTTAGCTATTTTTCCTATTTTGGATCTGCTAATTTCAGACCAAATCAACTTTTATTTAGAGTTTTATTATTTAGTACGTTTTATATATTTTCTATTTCCAGTCATGTCTTATAAATAACATGCATTTATTGTAATAGGGAGATTATTGAATTAAAA
>NW_027069500.1:1306332-1370564 GCF_002906115.3 Quercus suber
GCTAAACAATGGATTTCAAATTAATCACTGCAATAAGCATGAGCATTTGGATTTAGATGAAGATGAATATGATGCCAATTATGTCAAAGAAAATCCAAGAAAACAAAGGTGCAGATCACGCACGGAACGCATCTAGAGAAAAACGAGGAGATAAGAGTAGATCAGACAAACAAAGAAGAGAGAACATTGGAAAAGTGAGAAAAGGGGAAAAAGAAAAAAGAAACTTGGCCTTTTGGAAATTGGAATCACTGAAATATATTAGTTAAATACATAGAAATTTACAATCCCCATCATTTATAAATTTACAAGTTTAGCTGTAATATTTGTAGAAAATTTAAAACCATCGGAATTGTAAATTTTGAAGCTTGGACATAATTAGAATTTGTGAAATCCTTCACTATAAAAGTAGTTTCCGATTGGAATATTCCAGTGACAAGTGCATTCATTAATACAAGTTCGTTTTATTTATCTTTGCTTGAGATAATACAATATATACTTACAAAACAGCATACAGTGGAATTCAAACTTTAAGAAGTGATCTCTCTAGTCGTTAAAAAAAAAAATACTAATACTTGCTGCCTGCAGCTGTTAAAGTTTACAATATAAGTGCAGCATAAACTAAAATTTATCAATGGCAGTGCAAAACAACACAAGAACAAACATAGCCTTGACTTTCCTCACAAATTAAGTTCTGTACAACCATACATTTACGCAGAATTAAAAGCATCTGATCTGAAATGTTAGTACAAAGGATTTTGTTCAACTATCGAGATAATAAGAAAAATCGCATCCAGTTGATAAAAACAAAGTTTTTTTTTCAAATCTCTTAAATATTTCAAACCTGACCAAATCAGAGCAGTGGAGAATGGTATGGAATGTCAGAAATTTTGAATTATCGGAAAATACTTTCCTGAAACGAAGGGTTTACTTCTCCAAATTCCACCACTCTCCCAAACACCACGGAAACAGCAGATTTTTTTTTTTTTTTTTTTTTCAGTAAGGAAAGAGAGAGAGATGTGAAAGAGAAGTTAAACCTATCTTCTTAACTACGTGTGTATCTATATCTGGTTGCGCAAAAGCCGTCGTGCCATTCCCCCGACACTATGAGGAAATCTTGGTTCAACCCCTTATTGGAGTCAGGAAGACACTGGATAAGACGAACCCTATCGTCCCTTGTCTTCATGTAATACGTCTTACCCCTCAGGTGATGAAGATTATAACACCAATTCACATCATGGTGAGTCAGTCTCAGCCCCATTTTCTCATTCAGGGTATCTACACACCCTAGTATCCTAAACACATTCACAGCACACTGAGTGGGGGACAGGCGGAAATGCCTGAGGTAATTGAGGGTCACCGGCCTCATAGGGATTCTCATCCCTCCTTCTACAAAAGCAACTATTAGAATTACGACCTCACCCTCTCTCCGCTTAAGGTACCACTCTCCTTCTTCGCAGTATTTCAAGTTCACATTACCGGGTATTCCATAGTCAACAATGAATTTGTTCATCATTTCCTCGGACTCAACCAACTCCTTAAACTTACCCATTCCCCAAAGATAACTAAAAGCTCTAAAAAAGAGAAAGAAGAGTGAAGTCAAGGAAATTTGGGGTCACTAGAAAAGAAAACTTACAGAGGTATGACGATACTCTTCAGCTAATGTGTCAGTCGAACCAAGTTCAAACTATATGCGTCAATAATGATAATCGCGAAAATGATGAAACCAGGCAAGTCAAACAGGTATTTATACTCTCCCTTAATTTTTCCAAATGAAACCGCTTTCTCATAAAGGCAGGAGATCATGCCGTTTAAAGTGGGGAACGTGGTGCCGTCAAAAATTTAATGTGGGCACCCATTAATTCTCGAAACGCTAAAAACGCGCATCGGGCAGTCAAGAAGCCGCCAGCATCAGTATAAACTAAAGTGAGGCCATTCGTCCAGTGGATCCGTATACATCAAAACCCTCCTCCCCGTTCGAGGGAACGTGCAGCAGGGTTTTGAGGGGCTATTGTGGGGTCCGTGGGCCTGATAGCCTCAGTCCTTCATATAGCAGGCCCAAGGCCCATGCCGAGGAGAGCAAGCTATTTCTGAGGGGAAAGGGGGGAAGCCTATTCTCTTGAGTCCACGCCGAGGACACCTTGTCCTCGGCCTGACAAGATTGATCCCGGGGAGTGGCTAACCCCAAGGTAAGCTGTCACTCTCGCATTTAATGCACTCAACTAACCCCCCTGGCCGCATTAATGGAGAGGTAACCCCTTGGCAGGATAACGTTGGTCAGAGTGAGCCACTTGAGTATCGATAAAGCTTCTGATGGGATGGACGACCAGAGAAAAAGGCGAATAGACAATCAACAGATGGAAGCAAAAGATAGGAAGATTAAAACTATAAAAGAAGAGCTAGTAAAGCAAATGGAAGGAAAAGAAAAGGAAGGGCCTCCTCGGCCACAGGCCGAGGAGCATTCCCTCATTTGTAAGAAAACACTTAGCCATTTTTAAAGATAAGTTTGGGCATGGTGATCAACGGCCAGCACCTAAGCCTATCAGCCCACTCTCTATAAATGTATTGTTTGGGCTTGTTGGGCTGAAAACCCAACACTCAATTCAAATTGAGTCCCTACAAGAGTCATTCGAAGGACAATAATTTCACACAATATTTTCAAATTAACGTACCACCTCTTTTACAATTACGATGTATCTTGTAACTTTATTATTAATAATATATTTCTAACATTCTATATATAACAAAGAAACAATTCCACCTCGTTTACAATTTATTAAAAAAATTTAGTAACATTGTTGCATACAACTGGCTATAAAGTGCTCTATACTAGCTTGTGAAGTTGTGTTTTTAAAATACGATTTCATAATATAACGATGAGTTTATGACATGATGAAATTTTACAATTTCAAATGGAATCTTACAATTTCAAATGAAATCGTGCCTCTCGTACGCGGTAAAATTATCGCCGCTCTAATTTTTATTCTCCCCGAACTTTTTTTTTTTTTTAAAAAGGAAAAAAAAAAGGGGGGGGGGGGGGGAAGGGAGAAGTAGGCAGCAATAATAGTTTCCTTTTTTTCATTAGGGCGGGAGACCAAAAAGATCTGGAGTTTCCAGTATTACTTTTCGCCTTCCCACCCCCACCCCCACTATCTTTCCTTACCAANTAGCATATTTTTCAACCAGGGAATCAGCAGCGGCCCGATTAAAGAGCTCCTGATCTGAATGTAGAAGACCCTTCCCTTTCACCAAATTCTTAAAATACCTGTTATCAAAAAAGGTCGGGGTTTGACGATCAAGGGGTGCAAGAGTGCCATTATTTCCAACTTTTGGGCATATTTGCTGCAATGACTTGGCAAAGGAGGAGTCAATATTGGAGTCATTGTATATGTGGGCTCGGAATGATGTGCATCTGGCCAGGCCGATGGTATGTGAACCTGTCAGCCATGATGAGTTAGTGAGTTACTTTACAATCAAGCGTGGTGTTCAATTCCATTAACAAACCTAATGGGAGTATAAGTTTGTAAAACAAGGATTGATTACTTTTTGGCATTATACTGAAATTGTTCATTGTTTCCTTGCTTTTTGGTCCAAACTTAAACTGCATTACCTGAAAGTGCCACCATGTTCTTAAATGAGAGTCCCTGTACAGAGAAGTTTGCCACCAGACCGCTCAGGTTGGAGGTAGGTGGAGGGATAAAAGTGTTGGCCGCAGTGATGTTTGCTGTGGTAGAATCTTTTCTTCCCAGACTGACTTTCCAAGAAGGGCCCCCTAACTGCAATGGCCGTTAAAATAAAGATCCCCTCATAATACGTACATAAATGGAGAAGTTGAGATTCTTCAGTACTTCAGATAGATAACAACAACAATCAAACTTTAGTTCCAAAATTTGGGCCGATTATGGATATTTAAAAGACTAGTTAAGATCGGTTACAGCCTTACAGGTTTTTTTTTTTTTTTTTTTTTTCACCTTCTATTCTTCAAAAAAATTTAGTATAGTTTAGTCAATGTCATAACAATGTTCCTAAAAATTGAATAATGGAACTTACATAAACAACCGAGTCAAGAGCAGCCAGAGCAAGAATATCAGCGCAGGACACCACTCCGGGACATGCTTTCTCCAACCTGGCTTTAATGTCGTCGACAACATCGAATCCTCGAACTGAGTTGTTGTTAGGATTTGCCGTTTTCTCTCCAACAAAGCTGCCGGGAATATCATCCAACAGTATTGATGCGTCACAGCCCTGTGACCATTTTGTTTTTAGTCCACACATTTTCAGGTTATCAAAGAGTTAATGACAAAATGCTAGTGAAGCTGTATACTTACATTTACAAAGCAATCATGGAAATGCAAGCGGAGTAAAGAAGCCCCAATACGAGTTTCTTTGTTTATGGCTTCTATGACTGCTTCGTTAACAATGGATAATACGTTGGGGCATGTGGATGAGTAGTGAGTTGGGGAGAGGGAAAGCTTGCCATTAGCTTCCAAAATCATGAAGGCACCAGAAACAACGAGGACCAGCAGAAATATGTTGTAAGAAGCCATGCTTTCCTTGTATCAAGACAACAATGGCACTGCCTTATATGCACCAATGTGTGGGGTTGCTGATCAGATCATAAGACAATTCGCAAATAAGATTTGTTAAAATTTAATGAATTTAACAAAGGAATATGTTTTCATGATCAAGTGATCACTATATATTTATCTATATGGACAAAAGTGCGATAGTTTTTAAATGTGAAAGCGACGTTATATTGACTAGATCTGAGCTCCCATGCAGCTCTACATGTGTGTGTAAGCTCCCATGCAGCTCTACATGTGTGTGTACTTTGGTGGGAGTATTTATCCAATATACATTGGACGTGACACAGTACGTATCCAAAAAATTGATCAAGTATCAGTCTTAAAGTTCATCTAGTCCACCGAATGAAAGGCTTGTCCAATATTTGGAATTCTTGGCCACATATATCAAACAATTCATGAGAATGAAAGGCTTGTCCAATATTAGGACCTCTAGAATTTTGAATCCAAGGAACCACTTTCAATCCGTTGGATTCACTGGGCTACAAACAGTTGCCTTTAAAAAAGTTACTTTCAATTCGACTTTTCCAGCAATTTCCTTCTTGTCACTAAACCCTAAAGTGAAATTCGAAAGATCCAATAATTGTGCTTCGGCAAAAAGGAGTGCACCTCAGCTAACTTCATAATTTGATATGTCGTTTTCTATGAAGGACCATTTGAGATGGCACTGCCCCTTATGTTGGAACCTTCAAAAGTCATTCATGGCCACTAGTTATATTTACCAATTATATGTTTATTGCAGTACCCAATTTTACCTTCAAATTAATTCTACCGACAACAATTTTTTCGCAACCTATATATTTTAATTGGCACATTATAAAAATAATTTAAAAAGTGATGTATGTGATGCATTCAAGCATGTGAAAGTATAGTTGTTCCAAATTGTAAAAATATTACAATATATATTTTTTTTTTTTGGGGTTTGTTTCTAGCATTGTCTTTTATCTCAAGGTATATGTAAATAATTGCCTTCTCTATCAGTGTTTTTAAGCCCATTTGAAAACGTGGTCATTTGCATTCCAATCATGTCATATAATGATTAATGATGGGTCATTGAGACAGAGTTGCATTACTTTATCAAAAATAAGTTCCAACGACAGCTAATTGGCAGCATATGGTGGGATGTGTTTAGTACAATAAAAGCATAGATGTTTTAGATGCCTCTATGATATTAGTTAATAAATTATTTTAAAAAAAAATTATTCTATTTTTATAAAAAAATATTAAAAATTAATTTCTTTCTTCACAATAACATTTTTAAAATGGTTAATTAACAAATATTTTTAAGGCAGAAGTTAACAAATTACTTAATGTATTAATAAAATATTAAAAAAAAAAAAAAAGAAGAATGAAAACTAACGAAAGTTGGCTATGAGTATATCATTGATGTGTGGAAAAATACTTCCATCTATATAGATAAATCGCTAAAATGTGTAACAAAATATAATCCACTAAATTATCTTGCCTACGAACATTATGAACGTAGTACCTGAGTAGGTTTTTAATTACCTTTCATAATAATAAGCTAGCTGTTATAATGTAACACTTCGCTGCACATAGGACCAAAGACCCATGTGGCTGTTTTGACCAAAGACTCAAAAGCCATTGTAGCTGTTTTCCTATCTATCATTCATGAGGACTACGAATGCAGCAGTCTATATTTTCAATTTGTCTTGATCATAAATGAAGAATTTCTAACAGAATAAGTACAAATTTTCACTGTTTTTGTATTACTTAATTATACTCCTTTCTTTTCTTTTAAAAGATTTATAGGGTTGGAATCTTCTATATATATTTGTGGGATGAGCAAGGTTAACCCTTACTTTCACCCTCACAAATTTGCTCAATCTCACGCCGAATAGAGTTGCCTTTACTGTTGCCTTATAAACATTAAATCTAAAGAAGGGTGTATCAATCATGTTCATAAATTTTTTTAGTGCAGATGCATGTATAATGTGCCCCATTTTTCAATCCGATTGGCTTATTTTAACCCCACAGCATTCATAAATCATAACCGTATGCTAACGAACTCTGCTTGGGGTCATTATGTATTGTCCCATCCATATTCATCTTCCATGCTTTTTTTTGTCAGTCATGGCTTTTATCAGTGTGTCAGTACTGCCGGTGCCAGGCCCGAATGATATTATTTGTACTCTTTAAGTTGTCCCCATTACTTCTTCTGACGTGATTCTAATTATTTAATTCTTGTTTTGAAAAAATAAACCAAAAGTTACTTACTAAATATAGCAAAACATGGTAATTTGTGTTTATGCGTTCTGTCGACTTAAAAGTCCTTGATTTTGTAGATTGATTCTCTCAGTGTTAGTTCACACGATATTAATTTGGTCTGGTCAGCATTAAAGACTAACACTATGTTTGGATGGGTGAATTTTAGAAAAGATGAAAATTTGAAGAAAAAATAAGGGAGAAAATGAGAAAGAAGGTTGGGCTGTACGCAGTGTTGTGTGTTTTTTTTTTTTTTTTTTTAATTAGACATGATTTTTTTTTCATGGAAATAATTTTTATTGTTTAATAAATTTGGGTGATTTTTTTTAATTGGTTGTCATTTTTTTATTTTAATTGTGCATTATTTTTTTAACAAAGGTATATGAGTAAATTTATACAAACTCATTTTTTCCATCCCTCCACTTTTTCACTTCTAACCAAACAAAAAAGAAGGAAATTAAAATTTTTTCTATCTTCCTACCATTTTCTATCTTCCCATTTTTTCACCCCTGCAACCAAACACACCCTAAAGTTTGAACTTAATTTATCCTCACATAGTCAAAAGAAAGATACTCTAAATATCTCAACTTTGACCTAATTTTTCCCATTTTAAATTTGCATTACTCATCACTGTGTACTTTTGATGCAGTGGTCACTTTACAAGCATTTAGATTAGACTATAATAGAAATTCTATCTTGTATTTAAAAAATATATATATATATATATATATTGTAGGGACTCGGTTTAGGAAGGTTCTCTCAACAATACATTTTTAGAGAGTTGGTCGAAGGGTTAGGCCCTCACAGACTAACAACGGAGCACAAGCCACCTTTTTCCATTGAAGGAGAGTGAGCCCGACTTACAACTAAGAGCAGCTCCTTGGCCCTCGTCCGAGGAGGTTCCCCCCCTGAAACTAACATGACTTCTGAGTCATTCTATGTCCTCCTCTTGAGTAATGAAAAATCCCCCCTTAAACTGCTTTGCTCGCCTTTCTTATATGGTTCTCTCCCTCCTATCCCCTTCTTCCTTCTGTTGATCATCCATTGGTCTTCCCTCTGACCGTCCATCCCTTCAGAGGCCTCATCCGTACTCAAGTGGCTCACCATAACCAATGTTACCTTGTCAAGGGGTTACATCCCCATTAATGCAGCCAGGGGGGGTTAGATGAGCGCATTCAATGCAGAGGTGACAGCTCGCCTAAGGCTTGCTCCTTCGTCGTGCTCCCGGCACCGACGCGTGGCACTGGACCCTCTCCTCCTCGGATATTCAAGAAGTTCCCTCTCTGGTGGGGCGGTGCTCGTGTTCTTCCGAGGTCTCGGATGTCCGAGAATGGGGCCATCCTCGGATATGCTCCTCAGGGGTCGGTCCTCACGCTTCCATCCTCGGACCCCTCATGCATCCTCGGAGCGGGCCCTTGGGCCTGGCTTGGAGTGGGCCAAGGCTATCTGATTTTCTGGCCCCACATATATATATATATATATTGCATTGCTCATTCGACCCCACAGCATTCATAGCCAGCTAAACGAGTCCTCCTCAACCTCAAGAACTGCATGCACGTCACATAAGCTAATTTCCATTTGCCCAAACAAGTGGCTTCACTTTACTGTAGCTGCTGCTATCGCTTCTATTGATCACTAGTTCTTTCACCACATTCATGCTATTCCCATTGGTCATTAATATTGTCCCATCTTTCACCTCAAATGCCGTTTTTTGTCTACGGAGGACTTGGATTTCAGTCTGTCACTGACTCAATGATGGTTCTATTTTTTCTACTGTCATCTTGTGTTTTTACTCCTTTATGTAGTTATGACATCTTCTGCAGGGCAGCTTGATGTATTTGGAGGCTTAAGGTGAATAATAATTATTTTGTTTTAGATATAAAATTACTACTAAGTAGACTTTTTTCTTTTTTTAGAAATTTTATACACAAAATATTTAACAAAATTTTTCATATTTGTTGATATGGTAGATTAATAATGGGAAGGAAAAGAGTGGTGTTAGCGATAGATTTAAATGAGAATTAATAATAGTTTGCTAACTAAACTCTTATTATTATTATATATATATTTTTTTTAGAAGTGCAACATTCACAATATTTTTTATAACAAATCCTAGGTTTTAAGATACTTTTTGTTTACTATTTGAACATACCATTATAATTATTTTTTTGTCATCAATAACAGGCTGTAACAACCTGTTACTTAGCATTAGTAATAAAAGTGTTGTGAAAAATATTGTGGACATTGCATTTTTCTCTATTTTTTATTTGTTTTTCATCTAGTAATTTTTTTTTTTTTTTTTTTTGATTATAAATAACCCTATTGGTTAAAATTTGGGGGTCTTTTTTTTTTACATGGGGCCTTAGGCGACCGCATTTCTTGCTCCACCATTCAGCCGACCCTAATCTTTTGACGTGATTCCAATTCAATCTAGTTTTTTTTTAAAAAAAAAAAAAAAAAAAATCTAGAAACGTATATGTGATTGATATACAATAAAGTGATATCAATGATGATTTTATTTAAAAGTGGTATCTTGCACTAATCACAATCAACAACCTCATATGCTATGAAAATAATTGTGAAATGGATGGCATACATTAATGTATTCTCTAACCTCTAATACCATGACTAATGGTTGATCCATCTTTTTCTGATAAATTACCAATGATCGCTTGCTCTAACCTCTAATACCATGATAAATAATGGATTATCCCAAAAGTTATACTTATTAGAAAATGGTTAATTCAATCATTTAACTGATATTTTAAGATGTATTAACTTTCGAGCCACACTCGTGGTCTTGCAATTACAAGCATGCTTAGTTAAGGACTCTTGTTATGAAATGTATACAAATTGACGTGACAATAATTAATATAATTGATGTCATATCATACTTAACAAATAAAATTTTAAATTACTTTTTTTTCGTTTAAATAATGCTAAGGATATACTACAAATTTTACTATTCCTAGCTATATTAATATTATAAACAAATGTGTCAACTTTAAAATACAACAAATAAAAATAATTAATAAAATAATTTATTATATTGTTGATGTGACACTAATTCACATTCATTGTCATGTCATTTTTTCAACATTCTGTAATAAAATTAATAGTAGTTTTAATATTGGAAATAACTTAGGTACATTTCTTAGGTTTAGTACATTAAGTTTTTCAATTTAATTTAAACCCATAATTGCATTGAATTTAATTTTTATTGAAAAAGATAATATTATTTATATTTTATTGATCCATATAATTGAGTGTTTGAATTTAATTAGAAAACCTCACTTACTACACCTAACTAGTTAAGGTATAGTACATCAATTCTATCCTTAACACGCGTTTTCTTTTTTTCATTTGCATGATAATTATAGATCCAATCAAAATGTGGAGCTGTCATTTTCTTTATGGTTGGACAAAAATTAAATTGAGTTGGCTAAGATGAGAAAGGAGGGTGAAAGAGAAGAGAGAGAGAGAGAGAGAGAGAGAGAGAGAGAGAGAGAGAGAGAGAGAGAGAGAGAGGTGAGGGAATATAGAAAGAAAAAGAAGAAAAAAAGAAAAGTAATATGGGGATTTCAGTAATAAGTTAATAACCCATCAATAATATTGGAAATGGTGTCCTTCAAGGGTTTTTCACTTCTTTTTTTTTTTATTGGATAAAATGAGTAATTCATGGGTAGAATAGTTATTTTATGAACCAACCAAGAATAAAATAGGAACATTCATTTAACGAAGAGTAAGTTTTTTTTTTTTTTTTTGATAGAGTGTTAACCTCTAGCGTCCGCTTTTGATGATTATACTATTTATCATCAAATCAAGACACTAATCAATTTTTGGTGTAGGTGGAGATTGAACCTCAAATCTCTTATTCAACCATTAGAGACTTTATCAATTGAGTTAACTGAAGATAAGTTAGTCTAGAGAAAATTCAAAGATGTTTTGGGTTAAGTCAAATTTGTTTTTGGGGTTGGCTTTCACTTTTGCAAAAGTTTGAGGGAGCATTGATTCATGATAAAATCGTTCGTCACCATAGACAGTTGTACAACTCATGCCCTAAAAAAATTCAATGGCGTCTTTTTTTAATGAGCCATAGTGATGAAAAACCTATTTCATCACCAATATGAATATCTTTAGTGATAGAATATTGATTTTGTCACCATATTTAAATATTTTATTGAATTTTGTGACGAATTTTTGTTTTCCTCACTGAATGTTATCATTTAAAGACGAAATTAGTTTTCCTCACTAGATTTCATCACCGTATAGTCCATGTTTGTTGTAGTGTTATGAGGAAAGTTCATATAATTTATCTTAAATAATAACTCAAAATAGAGAATCCCTATTTAGCCACCATGCCCCACTGTCTTCTTCATCACTCTCTTAGGCTGGTTCTTTCTTAAAGCTACTATTATGGGTTTTCATGTGGGTGAAAACCAATCTGCCTCCTCACATGCTGGCCATAATGAATGTGAGGTGTGGTTGTGAAGGGATCTTGCCGAAAATTTGTTGAGTTTCAGCCAAAATTTTTTCTTGGAATTTGTTTGTTTCTTGGGAGAATGAGGATGAAAGCATTTGAAGCCATCTGGCTTTTCTCACAGGGAAAAGATAAGTGGAAAATGAACAAAAAAAAAGAAAGAAAAAAAAAAAGACAATGTTATTACTTCAAACGTTGTTTGTTCAGTTGTCCATTTTATACATGTGGTTAAAATTTAAATAGGACACTTAACGAAAAGTACCAAAGGTATTGTACCTAAATTTTGCCCATATAGTTAAATTATTGTTTTGGTACAAATTCTATTATAAACTTATAATCCCCCATATCGCTTACTTTCTCTCTCCCGTAGCACTCAAACAATTGCTCTTTCCTTTTCTATTTCATCTCGACCTTATTAATATTAAAATTACCTTATTAAAAAATGCAAAATACCTCCCAACTCACTCCACTCGTATCTCTTATGCAAGTTTTCCCCGCTCCAAAAAAATGATGTGACAAAAATGGGTCACCCTTGATTTGACCTCACCCCGCCTGGTTGCAACTCTACTAATAATTTATCAGCTCAACAAATTTTGAAGAAAAAGAAAATTACAAAAATAGGGGGAGGTTTTGGTGGACTTGGGCTACTATGAGCACTGTTTGAGTTCGGTTAAAGAAAAATGTTAATAAGTCCATATCACTTGTCTAGACTCTAGATATCCAAAAAGCCCAAAATCCATGCCATTTCCCAAGATCATGCACAATCGAAGGCCCAACTTAGGCACACCTCGATCTCTCTCCTACTCTCTCTCCCAGTTTGATCCAATTTTTTCCCGCCACTCCAGATCCTCACAGACACACTCTTATCTCTCTCTTACATACACACACCGCTCTCTATAGTTTATATAAAATGAATAACATAAAAGGAAAAAAACCTGATAGTAATAGTAATAGATAGACTTGTTAGTTAGCAAATGAACACTCACACTCACACTCACACTCACACTCAGTCTCACAGAAAAAAGTCAGTGAGTAATGGAAGCAGAGAAACGAATCCTGAGAGTTAGAAAAAAAAATAAGAAAACCACTCTCCGACTCTACCAATCTCACCACCACCACCACCACCACTACCACCGCACACAATAATCTCTCCTCCACTTTTAAAAAAATTGCTCCCCTCAACTAACTCTACCACCACCAATTCCGATGCCATTAGCTCCACTCCTCCGCCACCGCAGCCGAATCTGGCTTCTTCGCCGGCAAGGCTGCTCAAATCTTCGTCCCCCCCCCCCCACGGTAATTTTATCGGCCCTCTCTTCTTTTTTGCTTTTTCATTTCAAATTTGGGATTTCTCAATTTCTAGGGTTTGAGAGCAATTTTTGTTGTTTTTTGTTCTAATTGAGCTAGTTCTTGTCCGTACAAATAAGGATTAATTGTATTAAGAAACTGAATGAGTTTGATTCTTGGTATTTTAATTATAATGCTGAATTTGCGAATTGTTTGGATGGATGATTTGTAGGGTCTGTGTGTTTGATAATTATAAAGCTTATTATGTTTATGAATTGTGTATTTGTGAGTTAATCAATGGATTTGAAGGTTCTCGAACTAATTCATGTTTGTTTAGTACTGTATGATTGTTCATGTTCATGTTCATGTTCATGGGTTGCTCGGGATTGAATGTATTAGCCACGTTTTAGTTGGGATTTGCTACTTTGTGTTGTTGAGTCTGAATGCATATTTGAATGGTGTGTGTGTGTGTGTGTGTGTGTGTGTGTGAGATACTGATGAGATTTGATTGCGAGATAATGAATGTATTTCTATGTTGTGGGTTTAGGTGCTGGTGTTGATTCTGAGGTTTCTGAGTCTGTTTCGGTTTACAGTCAAAGAAACATTGCAAATAAACGAAAGGGTAAAGGTAAGGAAACTGCTGAGCCTTTGAGTTGCCCTCCTGCAGTTAAAATCGGGAATGTTTGGTAAATGTCGTAGTCTTTTCTCGCATTGAGTTCTGCTAATCAGTAGTTTGATTATATTTCATCTTTGAACAACAGTAGAAGAGGAAGGAAGAAATCAGATTGTGAATATTTGGGAAGTTAGACATCATTGGTACTATTTGTTGAGGAGGATGTACTGGGTTTTTTTATATTGTTTATTGGTTGATGGAGTCTAATGGGTTTTTTAGATTTACTAAACAAGCTCTCCCAATTGTGGAATCATGAATCAAACTGGCACAACATTGGCATAACTTTTGTGATTTTAGGGCCCCGGAAATCTTTGCAATTTTTCTTATCTTGAACTTCTTTGGTCTTTAGATCATTGATTTCAAAAATTTTGGAAAGAATCATGAGTCTCCTGGATGAAAATCCTGCTGATAATACTTATTTGTTACTGCTGTAAGATTTCTTTAAATCCATCTTCTTGAGGTGCTCGAGACATGAAATTTTTTGATTTAATGAACATAAATACTTAGAACTTGAAAATTGAAGACTTGTACATCCCCCATAAACTGAATACTCATTAATTCTGATAGTTGTTATGCTTGGATGAAAATCTTAAATACCCAACCCACTGCCTTTACTTATTTCTTTATTATTATTTTTGTGTGCGTGTGTGTGTATACTGTATTAGAGTATTCTAAATTTACTTTCTTCTTGCTTCTTCATCGATGTTCTGTTTCATTACTGATATACTGTGAGGCCTAATATGGCTGTGACTTTATCTTGTGTCTTTCTTTTGTTGTCTAGCATGTTCTTTAACACTGCCGTGTATGTTACTTGTCTTGAAATTAGGAACATGATAAACAAAGATGGAGAAAATAGTCTATCGAAGACTTGTACAGCACCTCCTAAAAAGGTTTGTTTAAAGACTTTGTTGGTCTCAAATTTCATATTATTTTGGCAGGATATTCTGTCTATACCATTTTTTCTTTTAATTCTTAATCTTTGGCTTTGGGCCTGGTTTCTATGATCTCCCTTGTTTACTGAAGTAGTCAAGCTTGAGAATAAACTCAGACCAAGTAGTTTGCCTAACTCATATCTGATTACTGTTCTTAACCCTTACAGTAGGGAAATTATCTTTAACTTTGTTTTCTTGCCCTTCTTTTGCTGTATAAAGGGGATAAATTCAGCTTAATAAAGGTATTTTGTTGCATCTCTCTTCATGAAAAAGTATTAACACTTTTAAAGGGGGAAGACTAACTGTGTGGCAAATATTAGAGTGTTGTACTTTGTTACATGTTGCAACATGTATTAAATTGTCTCTCTGAAACTCTTGCATGTTCTAGCATTTTCATCTTAAATCAGTTTTTAATAAGATCCTACATAAATAGATATTTAGCTAAACTTTGTATTGGCTTGTGATGTTTCTGCAGAGGCAACGTCGTGTAAATGTTTCAGATTACGCCTTGCCACATGAATTTGTAAAACAGCAGAGGGATCACCTTGCAGAGATTGATGCATTCGATATGGAAGAAGAGGAGGTTGAGTCACTGGATCAGGTAGAGTAAATGGATGAGAGCTGTGGCTGATCATTTCAGATGAGTATTCAAGGCAATCTAACCCCTTAACATTCCCTGTATATATAGGATACCTTTGACAAATTCTGGTGCAATTACCATCCTGTTCCCAATTTTATCCATGTAACCATGTACGTGCTAGTGCTAGATATCTCTCTTGAATACTCTAATGTACTGGATTATCATATTCTTTTAGTACTTGACGGTAGAGATTTTTTTTCCCCCTTAAATCAGAGAAAACTACAGTGGTAGGTAGTATTTTTGTGATAGTAATATTCTGTGGACTACAATATCATATACTGTTGTGGTGGTTGATCTGGTTACGTGTTGTTTGCTCTGATCATAGTTGTCAAAATCGCGATCTGAATCGTAGGATTACACGATTTTATGATCTCACTTCACCAAAACGTTTAAGATCGTAAAAATGTTAAGATAAAAAATGTTAGGATCGTATGTAGGATCGTATAAGATCATATGATCGTATGGGATCCTACCGATCCTACCAAAGACATAAATTTTTGGTTGATTTATTTATTTATTTATTTTTATGGGATAAATTTTTTGTTTTGATGAAGCTCTAAGGGTTTATATTTTTTTTTCATATTGTGATGGTATGGATTTTTATTTTTTATTTTATAAAATTATGTTAACATAAGAAAATGTTTTCTAATTGCTAGTTTACTTGTAATCAAAATGAAAGAATGCTTCATCAATTCTAAATGAAGAATTTAATGTTGACTTTGCTACCTTTTAAGTTATAATATTGTTAAATTTATTTGATCAATATATTAATTTGTGTTTTAATATTACTAAAATATTTTTTTATATATAATTTTATCAGTTATGCTTGTATTTGTATGTTGATTGATTAATTTTTTTGAGCATGCTCTCTAATTGTTGCTGAGTGGTATAACTTAAATAGTTGAGTATGAAATTGTATCTTGATATCTTTTGCAGCTCTAGTATACAAATATATAATATTTACATAGATGATGAAATGGATGATGATGATTAGAAATTTAGGACGGTGGTTATAGAACCTTAGAATGAGAATAATTAAATGTTCACTTCACCTTAATATTCATCTTACTTTTGGATTTTATATTGTAGTTAGCTAGTTTCTATTTGCTAATTTATTTTGGATTTCAAACTTGGAACCAAGAACTTGGAAAATATTTTCCATATGTTTTGATAAATATTTTGATACTTGGTTACTAAATATTAAACATTTATTGAAATACATTAGGTCAAAACTTAAATATATTTGTTTTATTAGTATAGACTTAGTGATGTATGACATGCAAATTACATCATATAATGTAAATCTAAGTTTTTTTATGGATGAATCTATAATTTATGTGATTATTCAACATACAAAGTCATTATTAACGTGTTTTTTGCTTTAAATATGAAAATATGTAGGATCTTATGATTCACGATCCGATTTTACAATTTACGATCCCACCTACTTTCAACGATCTTACGTAGGATCCCGATTTTGACAACCTTGTCTCTGATCATTAAACAGGAAAACAATGACTACAAAGAAGTTTATTAAATTTAGTAAAAAACTTGAAATACACTGAACAGATGGTTTATCTGTACGCGTAAACTAGGTGTTTATTGATAAACATGGTCACCTGTCTAGGCGAAGATAAATTGCACACAATTCTCAACATAAGTTTGTCGCTTAATGCATCTACATATACCCATAATCTTAAGTACATTTGCACATTTTTTTTAATTGGCTTTCCGGCAATTTTTTCTGATCTCTCCTTCACTTCCAGTGAGGGGCTTGATTCTGCTCATTCTAACCATACCCTTGGCGAAGTCCTTAAAAAATATTTTCTGGTTGGTAGCATATTTTTCAACCAGGGAATCAGCAGCGGCCCGATTAAAGAGCTCCTGATCTGAATGTAGAAGACCCTTCCCTTTCACCAAATTCTTAAAATACCTGTTATCAAAAACGGTCGGGGTTTTACGATCAAGGGGTGCAAGAGTGCCATTATTTCCAACTTTTGGGCATATTTGCTGCAATGACTTGGCAAAGGAGGAGTCAATATTGGAGTCATTGTATATGTGGGCTCGGAATGATGTGCATCTGGCCAGGCCAATGGTATGTGAACCTGTCAACCATGATGAGCTAGTTACTTTACAATCAAGTGGGGTGTTCAATTCCATGATGAGTTAATTAGTGAACAAACCTAATGAAAGTATAAGTTTATAAAACAAGGAATGATTACTTATTGGCATTGTACTGAAAACAACAATTTGTTCATTGTTTCCTTGCTTTTTGGTCCAAACTTAAATTGCATTACCTGAAAGTGCCACCATGTTCTTAAATGAAAGTCCCTGTACAGAGAAGTTTGCTACCAGACCGCTCAGGTTGGTGGTAGGTGGAGGGATAAAAGTGTTGGCCGCAGTGATGTTTGCTGTGGTAGAATCTTTTCTTCCCAGACTGACTTCCCAAGAAGGGCCCCCTAACTGCAATGGCCAGTAAAATAAAGATCCCCTCATAATATGTACATAAATGGTGAAGTTGAGATTCTTCAAAACTTTGGGTAGGCAATAACAACAATCAAACCTTAGTTCCAAAATTTTGGGTCGATTATAGATATTTAACGGACTAGTTAAGATCGGTTACAAGCTATTTTTTTTTCCCCTTCTATTCTTCAAAAAAATTTAGTATAGTTTAGTCAAAGTCATAACAATGTTCCTAAAAGTTGAATGGAACTTACATAAACAACCGAGTCAAGAGCAGCCAGAGCAAGAATATCAGCACAGGACACCACTCCGGGACATGCTTTCTCTAACTTGGCTTTAATGTCATCGACAACATCGAATCCTCGAACCGAGTTGTTGTTAGGATTTGCCGTTTTCTCTCCAACAAAGCTGCCGGGAATATCATCCAACAGTATTGATGCGTCACAGCCCTGTGACCAATTTTTTTTTAGTCCAAACATTTTCAGGTTATCAAAGAGTTAATGAAAAAATGCTAGTGAAGCTATATACTTACATTTACAAAGCAATCATGGAAATGCAAGCGGAGTAAAGAAGCCCCAATACGAGTTTCTTTGTTTATGGCTTCTATGACTGCTTTTTTAACAATGGATAATACATTGGGGCATGTGGATGAGTAGTGAGTTGGGGAGAGGGAAAGCTTGCCATTAGCTTCCAAAATCATGAAGGCACCGGAAACAACGAGGACCAACAAAAATAAGTTGTAAGAAGCCATGCTATCCTTGTATCAAGACAAGAATGGCACTGCCTTATATGCACCAATGTGTGGGGTTGCTGATCAGATCATAAGACAATTCACAAATAAGATTTGTTAAAATTTAATGAATTTAACAAGTTAATATGTTTTCATGATCAAGTGATCACTATATATTTATCTATATGGACAGAAGTGTGGTAGTTTTTAAATGTGAAAGTGACGTTATATTGACTAGACCTAAGGTCCCGCGCAGACGCAGCTCTACATGTGTGTATTTTGGTGGAAGCATTTATCCAATGTTCCAATACATTGGACGTGACACAGTATGTGTCCAGAAAATTGATCATGTCTGAGATGTCTCAGTCTTTAAAGTTCATCTAGTACACAGAATGAAAGGCTTGTCCAATATTTGGAATTCTTGTCAAATTTTAAATCCGTTCGATTCACGGGGCTACAAACAATTACCTTTAAAAAAAGTTACTTTCAATGCGACTTTTCCAGCAATATCCTTCTTGTCACTAACTCCTAAAGTGAAATTTGAAAGATCCAATAATTGTGCTTCGTCACAAAGGAGTGCACCTCAGCTAACTTGATAATTTGATATGTCGTTTTCTATGAAGGACCATTTGAGATGGCACTGCCCCTCATGTTGGAATCTTCAAGAGTCATTCATGGCCACTAGTTATATTTACCAATTATATGTTTATTGCAGTACCAAATTTTACCTTCAAATTAATTCTACCGACAACAATTTTTTCGCAACCTATATATTTTAATTGGTACATTAAACAAAATAATTTAAAAAGTGATGTATGTGACGCATTCAAGCATGTGAAAATATAGTTGTTCCAAATTGTAAAAATAGAACAATTTTTTTTTGGGTTTGTTTCTAGCATTGTCTTTTACTTCAAGATATATATAAATAATTTCCTTTTCTATCAGCGTTTTAAGCCTATTTGAAAACGTGGTCATTTTCATTCCAATCATGTCATATATATAATGATGGGGTCATTGAGACAGAGTTGCATTACTTTATCAAAAAAAAGTTCCAACGACAGCTAATGGCAGCGTATGGTGGGAAAATGGAGGACTCTAGAGAGTTCACATAACTTTGAGAAGTTTTCGTTAGTACAATAAAAGCATAAATGTTTAGATTTTAATTTATGAGTTTAGTCCACGGACGGTTTTACAGCATTGATTAATAAATTATTTTAAAAAATTTTTGATACTATTTTTATAAAAAATTAAAAAAATAAAATATTAGTTTTTTTTTTTTTTTCTCTCTAATAACATTTTTAAAATAGTCCACTAACAAATGTTTCTTAAGGTAGCAGTTAACAAAATACTTAATGTATTAATAAAACAATTTTTTTAGAAGAAGAATGAAAACTAACCAAAGTCAATTATGAGTACATTATTAATGTGGATACCTTCCATTACACATATAAATCGCTAACATGTGTAATAAAATTATGAACTACAAAATTATCTTGCCTAAGAACATTATGAACCTACTTGAGTAGGTTTTTAATTTCCTTTCATAAAAATAAGCTAGCTGTTATAATGTAAGTATGTAACACTTCGCTGCACATGGGACCAAAGACTCATGGGGCTGTTTTGACCAAAGACTCAAAAGCCATTGTAGCTGTTTTCCAATCTATCCTTCATGTGTACTACTAACTAGTTTATGCAGCAGTCTATATTTTCAATTGGTCTTGATCATATTACAAGAAATGAAGAATTTCTAACAGAATAAGTGCAAATTTTCATGGTTTTTGTATTGCTTAATGATACTCTTTTCTTTTCTTTTAGAAGATTTATAGAGTTGGAATATTCTACCATTAAAATATTACAAACAGAAAACAAACCTAAACTACTTAAAAAAAAAAAAGATTTTTATCATCAAACATTATATATATTGTTAAAAAGGTGAAGAAGGACATGGATTTAAAAAATAATAATAAAAACAAAACCAAAAAAAAAAAAAAAAGAAGAAGATTTTTATCATCAAACATTATTTATATTGTTAAAAAGGCTACATGGATTTTAAATCTTGATAGGGCCGAGTGGATATGGAAGGAGAGCTAACTCCAACTAGTTGGGACTAAGCTTAAATGCTTTAACTATCCAACATTAATTGCCAATGCACATAGACAGCCATGTATGAATGCATATAAAGGCTCTTTAGGTCTAGATGTATCTCTAAGTATTTATCAGCTAGAAAATGTAGATGTTGAAGAATACAATTTAATCAGTACATTTTTTTTTTTTTATATACAAGATAAAATTTTTACTCTAGTCTAATATATGTATATATGTGTGTGAAACTTCCTCTTAGAGACTTGAATTCTAACTCTTACCCCTCACACACCACAAACACTTATACTTGTGGAGTGACCATCGCACCAAGGGTGTGCGGTGGTAATTACTAATCAGTACAATTATTATTATCATTATTTTGGTAATAATCAATCGATTGACAATGCTTACGATTGGGAAATAGAACTCTTGTGTTATCGGCTTCTTTATGTAGTTTTATGTATAGAATATCGGTATCAATTGTAGTGTATAAAGTTACCGGTTAAATATGTAGTCTAAACCCCACCTCTTTATGATACAAGTGGCTTTTTGGACTTTGCTTTGGCTATTTTGGTTTTCCTTGTTCCAGCTGGACTTTGTACTCTTTCCTTTCATTTAATGAATATTTATTTGGTATAAAATATATATATATATATATGTAAGGTAAGAATTGGTGAATTCCACCCCATCTAGGACAACAATTAGATGGGGTGGAATTCACCAAATATATGTAAGGTAAGAATTGGTGAATTCCACCCCATCTAGGACAACAATTAGATGGGGTGGAATTCACCAATTCTTACCTTACAATATATATGGCTAAGAGTAATTGGCCATTATTATTATTATTATTATTTGTTGGTGCATTTTAATATTTATTATAAATAAATTATTAAAAATTTTGTTGAGAGAATTAAGAATTTTGTTGGTGCATTTTAATATTTATTATTTGTACTGAATTTGGTTGATAAATGAAAATATGTAGGAGTTTCAATTTTTAATGGAGAGTTAATGTTCTTTATTTTAGAAATTCTCATCATAACATAATAAGTATAAAATTTATGTGAATAAATGGCTTAAAATTCCAATTAATTTTGAGCGAATCCTATTAGTCTACAAATAGGATTATACCATCCCTCAACATATGTATAACAATATACACTATCTATATGTAAAATAATGATAGAATGATTTGGGCAAGGAAATGTGTTTTATGTGGTGGAGCTTTGTGCTAAAATATTAGTATTGAATTAGCTTAAGACACACAATGATATAGTCGAGTTATTGTATTCTATTCCTATCTACATAGAATGTCAAATAGTACATCCCCTGTATCGATTTGTAGATTTTGCCAACTAGAAAGGGTTTAAATCTTTTTAAAGAATTCAAGATTTTTGTGTCTCAACATAATTAGCTTTGTTATAATTTTTTAATTTATTTATATATAATATATTTGTTAATTTTTAAATAACACTAAAATATAAAGTTTAAAATTGCAAGAAATTCATTGGTTTATTGCTCAAACATGTTATGGTTTGAAATCGCATATTTATATTTCATCTGTACGTACGGACATATGTAGATGTTGGTGTGTGCAATAGGCTTTACCAGTTCTAAAAATATCTCAATTGGTTCTTAATTTCTTTCGTGCAGCTGATGCATGTATAAGTATAACGTGCCCCATTTTCAACCCGATTGGCTTATTTCAGCCCCACAGCATCCATAACCGTACGAGTCCATTCTATCAGTCTATGACTAATGTCTATAAACTATTCTAAACAAAAAAAGAAAAGAAAAGAAAAAAGTTGCTCTTGGGGTC
Source organism: Quercus suber (assembly GCF_002906115.3). NCBI lineage: Eukaryota > Viridiplantae > Streptophyta > Magnoliopsida > Fagales > Fagaceae > Quercus > Quercus suber. The sequence continues at coordinate 1,328,245 of NW_027069500.1, forward strand.
ACTGTATATTGTCCCATCCGTGTTCACCTTTCCCATACTTTTTTTGGTCAGCCATGGCTTTCAATTTTCAAATCATCAGTGTGTCAGTAATCAGTATTGCTGGTGCCTGGCCCGTATGATATTCTTTGTACTCTTTAAGTAGTCCACGACTTCTGCTGAGGCAATTCTAATTATGTAGTCTTTTGAAAAAAAAAAAAAACCAGAAGTTACTTATCAAATATATAAAAATATTATAATTTGTGTTTACGTTTCATGTTAACTTATATTTATTGATTTATCAGAATCTCTCAACCTTAGTTCACGTGACCTATTTATTAAACAAGTTAACACAATACGTGAAAATCATTAAAACCAATGATGCAATCTTGTGAAATTTGATATATTGAAATTTGATGTATTGACTATGCCGTGTTTGGAAAAATTCCTTCATTTAGGCATTTATTTAATCAAATTTGTTATGGTAATTGTCCATTTAATTTTAACATTTAATTTTAATTTTTAATTCAAAATTCATAATAAGGTTTTGTTAATTTTGGGACGTATCTTAGTGTTTCTAGAATTAATTTTTGTTCAGTAGAATAAAAAAGTATTAATTTTTGAAATTTTTTTCCAAATGCTTTTTTTTTTAATGGTTTTTCATTCTTTTAATTTTGGCTAAGCACGAAATAGGGTTTCAGAGCCAAGTAGCCAACTTAACACTCATTTATTATAAATGAGTGGTTGTTGTCTTGTGACTCTTGTCCCTTGGGGTATTCAAAGTTCAAACCAATGGTTAATAAAAAATTTAATGTAGTCCCTTCACTAGATGGTCAAGCATTAAAGACTAAATTTTGAACTTTATCCTAATATAGTAATAAGAAATTAATTTAGTCTGGTCAAGCATTAAAGACTAAAGTTTGAACTTAATTTATCCTAACATAGGAAAAAAAAAGATAATCTGAATATATCAACTTTTTTTTTTTTAGATTGCATTCCTTGTACTATATATTGACTTTGAAGCATTTAGAAGAAATTCTTATTAATATTTTCCTTATTCTAATGACGACTTATTATATATAAATCGGATGTAAATAATCTAAAATCTTATTCATGAATAATAAAAAGTAATGTGCAGAATCAAGCAATTAGTAAGGACTAAACAAATGCTAAAAAGGCTCAAACATTATTATCCATCTTCTTTGTTATGCTGTTGTTGCATTATCCATTTTTGTTTCTATTATAAAATGGTAAAGGAGCAAAAGTAATTTTAATGTTTGTTTATTGAATCAAAAAGTACATATTTGAAAATCTTCTTATACTTTTTTTGTGCTAATTTTTTTAAAAGAAATCAACAAATGAGATAGTTTCATATTAAAAAAAAAGTAACAAAGGGGAAATTAGGCTATCCTGACCTTTCAATTTAACTCAATAGCTGTAATCAAGTATAATTAGCTAAAATCTATAAAACATGGCAGGTTTAAATAAATAAACCACAAAAAATAAAAACATTTGAAGGTTGAGTAACACCGAACTCAAGTTTGATAACATAATTTAGCATCGCTACTTCATTTCATATATAAGTGATCAATAAAATGGAACATAGTGGTTATAATGAAGGTCATTCATATTAAAGTAGCATACTGAATCACGAAATTGAATATATATACTTTGGACAATGAAATGAAATTGGGCATTATATTAATGAACTAATTTATGGGGGAAAAAAAATCATAAAACTACATATCCAATCATTTTGACAAGAAACCAACTGTTTTAGAATTAGTACCTATAATTTTAAGAATTAAGATACGGACTTTGGCATTATAGGTATTCAACTACTATCAATTATTACACCAAAACCCGCAAACACCTGTAGGGAAAAATGATGGAGACCATAAACTATATGTAAAAACTCAATTTGAAATTGCAATGAACAATTTCAGAATCATCATAAATTCAAATTCAAATTCAAAAAAAATCATAAAACTACATATCCAATCATTTTGACAAGAAACCAACTGTTTTAGAATTAGTACCTATAATTTTAAGAATTAAGATACGGACTTTGGCATTATAGGTATTCAACTACTATCAATTATTACACCAAAACCCGCAAACACCTGTAGGGAAAAATGATGGAGACCATAAACTATATGTAAAAACTCAATTTGAAATTGCAATGAACAATTTCAGAATCATCATAAATTCAAATTCAAATTCCCTCAACTTTGACCTAATGTGCAATGAATATATCAACTTTGACCTAATGTGCCCCATTTTAAATTTGCTCTGCTCATTCGACCCCACACCCACAGGCTGTGGGTGTGATTATGAATGCTGCAGGCCACAGCATTCATAGCCAGCAAAACGAGTCCTCCTCAACCTCAAGCATTGCATGCACGTCACGTAAGATATTGTCCCATCTTTCACCTTAAATGCCGTTTTTTGTATGCGGAGGATTTGGATTTCAGTGATTCAGTCTGTCACCGACTCAATGATGGTTCTATTTTGTGTACCGTCATCTTATGTTTTTACTCTTTTACGTAGTTATGACATCTTCTGTCGTCATTCCAATTCCATCTAGTTTTGTTTTTTAGGTCCATAAATCTAGAAATATCCCTAACAAATTTCATCGCTGTTTTATAATTATTAAGGTGAAAGATTGTGATTGATTTACAATAAAGTGATATCAACGATGATTCTATTTAAAAGTAGTATCGCATTAATCACAATCTACAACCTCATATACTATGAAAAGAATTGTGAAATGGATGGCATACATTAATGTATTCGCTAAACTCTAATGTATTCTCTAACCTCTAATACCATGATTAAAGGTTGATACATCTTTTTCTAATAAATTACCAGTGGTCACTTACTCTAACCTCTAATACCATGATAAATAATGGATTATCTCAAAAGTTATACTTATTAGAAAATGGTTAATTAAATCATTTAATTGATATTTTAAGATCTATCAACTTTCGAGCCACACACTCCTGGTCTTGCAATTACATGCATGCTTAGTTAAGGATGCTTGTTATGAAATGTATACAAATTGATGTGGCAATTAATATAATTGATGTCATATCATACCTAATGAATAAAATTTTAAATTACTTTTTTTGTTTAAATAATACTAAGGACATACTACAAATTTTACTATTCTTAGCAATATTAATATTATAAACTAAAGTGTCAACTTTTAAATACAACAAATAAAAATGATTAATATAATAATTTATTATATTGTTGATGTGACATTAATTCACATTTATTTTCATTTCAATTTTTCAACATTTTGTAATAAAATTAATAGTAGTTTTTACATTGGGAATAACTTAAGTACATTTTTTACATAGACAACCATGTTTTTTTTTTTTTTGGGAGAATTTACATAGATAGCCATGTATGAATGCATATAAAGGCTCGTTAGGTCTAGATGTAACCCTGCGTATTTACTATTTATCAGCTAGAAAATGTAGATGTCGAAGAATACAATTTAATCAGTACAATTATTATTATCATTATTTTGGTAATAATAAATTGATTGACAATGCTGACGATTAGGAAATAGAATTCTTGTGTTATCGGCTTCTTTATATAGTTTTATGAATAGAATATCGGTATCAATTGTAGTGTATAAAGTTACCGATTAAATCTGGCTAAGAGCAATCGGCCATTATTATTTGTTGGTGCATTTTAATAGTTATTATAAATAAATTATTAAAATTTTTGTTATGAGAAAATTCTTATTATTGTGCAATATATTTGTATTGAATTTGGTTGATAAATGAAAAGATGTAGGAGTTTCAATTTTTAATGGAGAGTTAATGTTCTTTATTTTAGAAATTCTCATCATAACATAATAAGTATAAAATTTATGTGAATAAATGGGTTATAATTCCCATTAATTTTGAGTGAATCCTATTAGTCTACAAATAGGATTATGTGCACGATCCCTCAACATATGTATAACAATATACATTATCCATATGTAAAACAATGATAGAATGATTTGGGCAAGGAAATGTGTTTTATGTGGTGGAGCTTTGTGCTAAAATATTATTATTGAATTAGCTTAAGACACACAATGATATAGTCGAGTTTTTGTATTCTATTCCTATCTACATGGAAAATCTAATAGTAAATCTGCTGCATTGAATTGTGGATTTTGCAATCTACAAAGGACTTAAACCTCTTTAAAGAATGCAAGATTTTTATGTCTCGACATAATTATCTTTATTATAATTTTTTTAATCTATTTATATTTAATATATTTGTTAATTTTTAATTAACACTAAAATATAAAGTTTAAAATTGCAAGAAATTCATTGGTTTATTGTTGAAACTTTTTTTTTTTTTTTTTTGATGAACATTGTTGAAACATGTTATGGTTTGAAATCGCATATTCATATTTCATCTGTATGTACAAGTTGGTGTCTGCAAAATAGGTTTTACCGGTTCTAAAAATATCTCGAGGTTCATAATTTCTTTAGTGCAGATGTATGTATAATGTACCCCATTTTTCAATCCGATTGGCTTATTTCAACCCCACAGCATTCATAAATCATAACCGTATGCTAACCAACTCTGCTTGGGGTCATTATATATTGTCCCATCCGTATTCACCTTCCATGCTTTTTTTTTGTCAGTCATGGCTTTTATCAGTGTGTCAGTACTGCCGGTGCCAGGCCCGAATGATACTATTTGTGCTCTTTAAGTTGTCCCATGACTTCTTCTGACGTGGTTCTAATTATTTCTTCTTTTGAAAAAATAAACCAAAAATTACTAAATATAGCAAAACATGGTAATTTGTGTTTATGCTGTCGACTTATAAGTCCTTGATTTTGTAGATTGATTCTCTCAGTGTTAGGGGACATGATATTAAACAAGTTAACATAACACAATATGTGCAAATCATTAGAATCAATGATCCAATCTCGTGAAATTTGATGAATTGAAAGGAATTACTATGAGAATCAAAACAAAAAATCACCTTGTAACCTATGCCGGTTTTGGACAAATTTCTTCATTTTAGGCATTTATTTAATCAAATTTGTTATGGTAATTGTCCATTTAATTGTAATTTTTAATTTAAAATTCAGAATAAGATATTGTTAGTTTTGGGACGTATTTAGTGTTCTAGAATTAATTTTTGTTCAGTAAAAAAAAGGTATTAATTTTTGTAATTTTTCTCAAAATGATTTTTTTTAATGGTTTTTTGTTCTTCTAATTTTGGCAAAGCACAAAATAGGGTTTCATAGCCAAGTAGCGGATTTTATTTTTTAAATAATCAAATCCCTCAAACAATTTCATTAGTTAAGCAAGGTTTGAAACTATTTTGGTATTTAACAAATCAAGTCTGTTAGACTCAATTTTGTCATTTGAAATTGCACTTGGAACTCGAGTGTGAGACACTCGAGTCGAGTGTCTCACACTCGAGTTCCAAGTAGGAGTGACAAAATTTGACACGACCCGCGAACCCGACACGACACGACACGAAATTAGCAGGTTATGGGTTGAGACTTAACGGGTTCGTGTCATATTCCGGTTGACATGACTGACCCGTTTAATAAATGAGTTGGGTTAGTGTTGAACACATAGAACCTGTTTGACTCGTTTGACCTGTTTAATTAAATGATATTTTACCAATATACCCTTCAAACTCTAGGTATATAAACATATTAATTGTTGTGATTTATTTTCTTTGACATATTGTGATTGATTATTTGTGATATTAGAATATGCTTTAGTTTTGAATGATTATTTGTGATACAATTACTCGTTAGTTCTAAATTTTATATTAAAAATATTTATTTGTTTGTTTTTTCATAATTTTTTTCTTTTCATTTTGATAAAATCTGATAAACATGTCGACACGACTGACCCGTTTAATAAATGGGTCGTGTTAGGATTTAGAAATCTTAACCTGTTTAATAAACATGTTGAGTTAGTGTTGACCTATGTAGTCGAATACTCATGACTTGACATGACACGAACCCGACACGCGAACACGAATTGCCACCCCTAGTTCCAAGTGCAATTTCAAAGGGCAAAATCGAGTCTAACAGACTCAATTTGTTCTACCAAAACAATTTCAAACCTTGCCTAACTAATAAAATAGTTTGGCTTTTATAGTTATTTTTAAAAAAAAAATCCCCAAGTAGCTAACCTAACACTCATTTATTATGAATTAATGGTTAATCAAAAATTTAATGTAGTCCCTTCACTTGATGGTCAAGCATTAAAGACTAAATTTTGAACTTTATCCTAATATAGTAATAAGAAATTAATTTAGTCTGGTCAAACATTAAAGACTAAAGTCTGAACTTAATTTATCCTAACATAGTCAAAAGAAAGGTACTCTAAATATCTCAACTTTGACCTAATTTTTTCCATTTTAAATTTGCATCACTCAAAACTGCGCACCCTTGATGCGATGGTCACTCTACAAGCATTTAACTCTACAAATATAAATACTTGTAGAGTGTGAAGGGTAAAAACCGGGATTCAAATCTCTAGAAAAGAGTTTCACACAATATACATTTAGATTAGACTAAAATAGATATTTTATACACACATACAGACTTATAGATTAAACTAGAATAAAAATTTTATCTTGTATTAAAAATAAAAGAATAAAAAAATTTGCATTGCTCATTCGACCCTATAGCATTCATAGCCAGGTAAACGAGTCCTTCTCAACCTCTGAATGTTCAAATAGTGTATAAAACACCTATGAACGTTTAGACTCTCAATTCAGAAATTACCACCTCAAGCTTATAATCAAACAATGTATGTGCAGAATATGAAAATAAGCTAAAATAGAATTGGTAAAACAAGTTAAACCAAAATTAATCACAACCACAACAGTAATTAAAAGGCAAAGATTAAGGGAAGAGAGATGCAAATACAAAGACAATACAGCGATGTGTTATCAAAGAGGAAACCGAAATCCTTGGCGAAAAACCTTTCCGCCGCCCTTCAAGCGGTCAATAATCCACTAGAGAATAAAATTGTAATACATGAATAGCAGAAGACCCTCCAAGCCTAATCTACCCAGTCCACCTAAGCCCTCCAAGCTTCTTGCTTCAACAGGGTTATGCCGAATCTTGTCTTCTCTAGTTTCTTGGATCCCGTAATCGCTTATCGCATCAACCAAAATGAATTGGACCCTTCTGAACTGCTTCCCAAGTACCAAAAAGCCTTCTCATAGATATGGGTATGGTGAGATAAGAATTTGGCTAATGTACCTCTCAAGGATATATCAATGGAGATGGTGAAAGTAGAGGAATTTGGAGAATCAAATGATGAAGATTGTGGATGAGTCAATCTTGTTTTTCTCTAGGGTTTCTTTCTCAAAATTCTCTCTGAGAGCTCTCTATATTTTGTGAGTATAAGAATATTTATAGTAGGGTGTGTAAGGAATGCGAAGAGTCAGTTACAACCAAACAAGGCATTCTGGAGACTCAAGCTCGCGACTAAAATAAGTCGTAAGTTTGAGTCGCGAGCTAACTGTATAGCCAAACTGGAGGTTTTGTCCTGTAGTATAACTGCTAGCGTGACTCTTCAACTCCTCCTGCATGCTTCACATGTGTGCCACCTTTGGTGACTTACCAGTCGTGACCTAGTTGCGAGATCCAGTCGCAAGGCTCTTCTTGAGTGCACACTCTTGAACTTTTCTTCACACTCTCACACATTACCCTTACATGATTCCCACCTAAATATAGAGTTTCTAAATGCTGAATTACAAGTAAATTTGACACAGAATAAAACCAACAAAATGATTGAATAAATTCAACTTTACAACAAGATGACTAATACGTCCTTAACATTTTTAAGATATATGAATTTTCTCATCATTCATAAGGGAACAAACAACGATAAAAATATGCATTTTTCCTTTCTTTTCCTTTTGCAAACCAAACAAAGGAAAGATAGAATTCTCATATATTCTTCTTCTATTTCTTTCTTATATTCAAACACATCAAAGTGAAATATTTTCTTTTCTCTTTCCTTTCTCTTCCCCCTTCCCTTCCTCTTTCCTTTCTCTTCCCTTTACTTAGCTTGAACCAAACATAGTATAAATGAGTAGGGACATTTTTATTTTCTTTTGTTTTGGACAAATAAAAGGGCTTGCATCTTTCCAGGGGTTGAGGGAATATTCCCCCGATACCCCCTGCAAGTTCTACTATTACATATGAAAATGTGTAAGGACATCTTTGCAATGTTTGTTTGGTTTAAAAAAAAAAAAATTCATTTAAAGTAAATATGATAAAATTTCAACTTATAATGTCTATTACATGATAATTGATTTTTTTTATTAGGGTTAAATATCAATTAAATTAACTTGAACCCACAAATATAAAGTATTTACTACCATCAAGGGCGTAGCTATGTGTAAGGGTGGGGGGCCATGGCCCCCCAAAATTTTGAAATTTTTTTAAATATATATAATTATTTTAATGTTTTCAAAATTTAGTCTACAAAAATAAGAGTTGCCCTACCAAATATTTGATTCAGTCCAACGATGCTCTTAAAAAAAATTGGTCTAATAATTATAGAAACATAACATTATTTTTCACAATTCTATTTTTTATTGTAAAATATGCTTTTATATCTGTTAAATATTTGATAAATTTTGGTTATGTGGCAATTAATAAGTCATTGACTCACTAAAAAAATAATGTCACTAAAACTACACACGAAATGTCTCTTTAGTTACTACATAATGGGTTAGAGAAAGATAACTTCAAATATGTTTGAAGCCTAACTTATTCCTCCAAGTTTTGGATTATTTATGTTTTTGAAAATTTCATTAGCTCAAGTGAAAGATTTTTTTACTTACTTTAGTATAAAATTTGATAATTTGTATCGAAAATGAATTTTTTTTTTAAGAATTTCACTATAAAAATAGTAAAAATGAATTTTATTTTATGAAAGATCGCCACCAAACATAATTTTGATTGAAATTACTGTTAAGGACCATTTTTTCGGCACACATGGTATTACTTCATTAGCAACCCATGCCAAATCAATATATTATTGATTTTATGGGTAAATCTATTTAAAACCCAAAATAAGCTCATATCTCATTCAACTACATGGATTGGGCTCACATGGCCCACGAGATCCTTACTTCATGAGGCGGGTCCATGGTCCATATTTTCTCTTTATCAATTGGGATCATAACCCCATGACATCATCAACATCAACATATGGATCGGGCTTAAGTAATGAATCAAAACTCATGGCCCATATTACATCTCTTACACTCATGGCACGCGACTTCTTCAACAAGAGCCCATATTTACACAAAATAACAACAAAACCCGAGGTACGTCATCTCACCTTCGGCTTATGATCCAAGCACATAAGTCTCTTTGGGGAAACTTTAGGAGTCGTGGTTTGGAGGGCCAAGATGTATGTTCAGTAAAACTCCAGCGGTTTAAAGTTGATAAAAGAAACATGTTGTTTGGCGTGTCTTCTTCAACTTCCTAAACTCTGACGAGTCCGTGTGTAGCGGGTAACATATGGTAAGCATCTCTTATCACGTAGCACTTTAGATGATAAAATTTCCCATTGCTCTTTTCCTAAAACTTGATATTCATCATGTGACAAATGCTCGATATTCCTAGCCATCTCACTGCTGGGAAGATTACTACTTATTCAATCCCCAGCTTTTGCTATACATATTTAGAAACTTCATTATATTATTCTTCATAAATCTCGTTACTACTTTCAGCTAAAATCCAACTCAAACACATGGCCTAATCTAATTGACTATCTTTTATCTCTCATTATACATAAAATATTCATGATATCTTTTATACCTAGCTGCTGTCTGTCATAATCAGACCGTATATTTCTCTGTCAGCTGCCAGAATAGAGCATTAAATACTTTTTTTGCTCACCAAACTTATGTCACAACATAATGAGACCTGACTAAACCTCTAAAGCTTCATTATCTTTCAACAAATCCTTCTATTATTTACAAGAAATGTGTTGTAATGGAACCTTGCACCAAAAACACAAACACCCAAAGAATGAAGCATTTTCAGCTGAATCCCAGCAGTGTATTCAGAACTTGACACCTGGCTGAGAGTGACATCATCAGCCATTTAATGATGAGATCCCAACAGCCAACTGTTATACCCAAAATAGCAAGATACCCTCCAAAGAGATCGTACCATTTTTCAGCCAAATCCTTGAAATGATCTCTCTAGCAGTCTGAAATGACCCATTTGACCTCATTGGTTCTGCCCAAAGCAAACAACTTTTTCATGATAGCTGTCACAGCTTTTCCTGACAGCTGGGACAGCCTTTTCAGAGCAGCTGTAATAGCTGAACCAGCAGCCTGAGCATTACTGATTTTTCCACTTTTAGCTAAAACCAAAACCAACTATTGAAATTACCTTTCTCTTGCCAAAATACCTTCCTTTTCTGTTGCTTTTTTCCCCAGCAACTCTTACCCGAAATAGCAAGAATACCTTAAAGCTAAACATACCATTTTTGGCCAAATCTTAAGGTGGATTTTCTGAAAATTCATTACTATTTGGAACAGATTTTGGCTGAAATTATTTGCTAAAATACCCCTTTAAACTCAGCTAAAAGAGACCTTTCATCAACACCTCAAGGGGGGACACCAATGGAGAACAACTCTCTCATAAGCTTCCCTATTCTTTTTCCCTTGAATAATCTTCTAAACCTCTTAATGAAATACTGAGCTTCTGGGTTTTTAGTTTCTAAATTAGGAACTAAAATTTTCAGCCCTTAGCTTATAAATGTCATTCATAAGCCTTCATATAATCTCACTCTCCACATTCTGAAAATACATATATTTTGCTGCCCATAAACACATCTTAATACTCTTCTACACCTATCTTACTGCTTCTATCTCCAAATACCTAAACACATCTCCATACTCTTCTCTTACAAAATCTCTCATCTTGAAAAGCAATCTCTACAACTTCTCCAATAGTTATGATCTCATATTTTTACTATCTTTAACTACCATATCTCTCATACTTCCATATATCACACATCTTACAAATACTTCATCTCACAACACATCTATATATTTTACCATCTCCATATTTCTTAAGAGATGCCAAACACTCATACTAAAAGTCTTTCTCATAGAAGGCATGAACTTCTATTACTAAAGTCCTTCCCTTAGAAGGCACCAAGATCTCATATCAAAACTCTTCTCTTAGAAGGCACAACTACTTTTTACAAAAAACCATTTTCTTAGAAGACACATATACTCCATACAAAAGCCCTTCTCATGTAAGGCAACACTATTCATAACTTCACAAGAACTAAAAGAGCATTGTCAAGGGGAAAACTCATTTAAGTGCATGATAAGAGGAGCAAGCCTAACTAGCCCCTACACACAGTTGGGCATATTTTCTCTCCCTCCAGTTGCACCTATTTTTTCCCTTCAATCTTGAAATCATCATGGCAAACTACCGTTAGCATTCTACTGGAATCAAATCAACTCACTGATACTACACAGCTGGGCTGCAAACCATCAAAGATAACTGACTCTGTTTCATTATCTTTAAATTTATATCATTACATGATTACTTCACATTTAAATACATATTACTTTATTCCAATTACTATTACAACTATTAATCAAAACTTAAACTCATTTAAATGCATGACAAGAGGGGCAAGCTTAACTAGCCTCTACCGCTGGCATCCTGTTGAATCCTGTCAGCTCACTAGTGCTACACAACTGGAGCTATAAACCATATAAAGGGCTTAAACTCATTCAACCGCTGGCAAACTACCTCTCTACCGCTGGCACTTTGCTGGGATATTATCAACTCACAGAAGTTGTACAGCTAGGGTTACAAACCATACAAAGATAAGTGACTTTGTTTCCTTATCTTTAAATTTACATTGTTGAGTACACGATTACTTTACCTCGAAATAAATACTACTTTATTTCAATTGTTATTACAGCTAATCAAAGCTACCATATCAAACACATATTACATATTTACTCAACAATTATCGTGATTCTTAGATTTTGGCCTTAATGATTGTTAGGCTTAATTATATACCGGTAGCCGTTGGACCACGTGGCCCAATGTTGAGTTCCGGGTGCAATTTCCCAAAAAAAGAACCCGGGCTTGGTAAGGTCATCCCTCCAACAAATCGCATGTGGCTGGGCAACCGAAGAATGGCCCCGAACAATTACTAAGCTCTTTTTGTCGTTGTTTGGTGTGTGTATATATATAACTTATCAAATAAAAAAGTGTGTGTATATAATAAAAAAGCGTGTGTATATGTGTATGTGGGGGTTGTCTTGATAAATATATTAAAGTTGCAACTTGGCCCCTCCAAACAAAAATTTCTGGCTCCGCCCTTGACTACCATCTTGTTTTTAAAAAAGGATAGAAGCTAAAGTGCCGACATCTCATCTTTGGAGAGGCCAAAGTGTGTAGAAAAAAAAATTACCATTTAAGAATGAGAATTATATAAAAATTCAAGAATAAATTAATGCTTGAAAAATTAAACCAGCATACATGTAATGCTGACGATAAGATCAAGTAAAAGAAAAGATATAATAATTTTTCTTTTTTTCTTTTTTGTGGTTTCCGATTGGTTCAATTAGTAAAGTCATTGTCTATTGATTAAAAAAAAACTAGGTTTTGAACCTTGCCTACATAATAAACCAATTAGTGTCTTGACTGATGATAAAAAGTAATAATTATAGAGTGAATACCATAGGTTAAAATTTATCATAATAATAATAATAATATTTTTTTTAACATATTTCAACTTCATCATATATGAAAACATATGACACTATTTTAAAATTTAAAAATAATTTTTGATTGACTTTGAACTAAATTTCACAACAATTTCTTTGGACTAGAATATAAATAAAATTATTTTGTTATATGTCAAAATTTAATAATTTTGTAATCAATAGAACAAAATAATTACTAAAATATAATTTTTCAAAATTAACCCTTAAAGATAGAGTGTGGAGGGATGAGGAGCACCTTAAGATATTGGTGATCTGTGGACAAGTAATTAACAACACTGCTTGAGATAGTTTACATATTCGGTACTACATTATCAATTGAGTTTTCGTATTTAATTTTTTTAAGACAAGGCTATAGGTAAAGGTAAGTTGTGTAAGAAAAACATAGTTTGTATCGCATATAAAACATACGCAGTGGAAAATTAACAGATCTACTATGTTTGCAATTGATAACATGTACTATGTAGATTTCGGAATTTAAGAACAAGAGAGCGTACCTTGGTGCAATGAAATTCAAAACCAAATATTAGAAGTACTTGGGAACACTTTTAATCTTTACTCCAATTCCACTTATGCCCAAGAAGTGTGGTCTTTCAATCAGTTTATATGTATGTGTTCAAGGGAAAATAAAAATGTGGCTTACACTCACATACACACCATTTTCATACATTACAAAATTATGTATGTTTCTCTCCTTATATATAACTAATTATCTAATTGAGCTAGCTTTTTGGGCCATTTCAATTGGGTTTTAGTATGTGGCTTGGAGTGGGACCAAGTAGGGATAAATAAGACACTAGGTCCAATTGGTTTTGGGCATTTCTATCAACTCTTGACAAGTCCAAACTTACCATTAATTATATTTAATACCATTGTATAAATATAATTGTACTCTAGGCCTTATTAATAAATTATATTCCAAGACTTTATTATACATTCAACCCCTTCATTAAAATATTTGCAGTAATATAAAGTCATGAATGTTGACTGCCACTTTGAAGATTACTATATCTTAATTATTGAGTACCTAGTTTTATTCTTTAAGTTCTTACTAAAGTGGTTAGCTCTAACACTATAAATAACCAAACTCATTAAACTTATCTCAAGAGAATATTTTATATTTTCGTTAAGAGATTATGAATTCTATCTTGAGAATATATGTTCCTTTAATATTAAGTGTGGCTGCCCATTTAATGCGATTTTGATTGTGATTTTAGATCTCACTCCTGATATATCAAAGTAACTTATACTTCATGGTCATGTTCATTATTCTCTCAAGATTGAGAGTTAATGTAAATAGAAGTTATGAGATTTATTATTCATTTAACAGTCGTTAGTAGAATAATAAATCTAATAGCGGTCCAGTTCAATATATCTTAATACTTAAAACATATCAATATATCAATTAAAAGTTTTCATTTCCATGATCAAAACAAATCATCTTAATTGATATGTTATAGTCTTCGCAGATGAAATGCCCAATTTCATCACCGATTACAAACTAAAATTCTGCGTTTACAAAGAATTTGTGATTTATATTTTCTGTGACTAAATCACATACTATGCATCTCATGGACTATATGATAATATCTAAATATTTATGTTACCATTATTTTAGATAATAATAAAATAACTTTATTAATCACAACATAATGTCATACATAGCATCACACAATAGAATTTAAATGGCATATATCCTAACATGTTGGTTATTTCATTTTTTTTTTGGTCGTTTTGGATTATCTTAACTCTTAGGAGGGGTTGGGGGCAATCACTTTTTACATCTTGTCTTATAATTCTAGAGCCTTTCCCTTTTGAAAGTCTAAAATTATAATTTCTCCTTTACAAAACCTCACGTATAAGATGTTAATATATGTATATATATATGTGTGTGTGTGTGTGTGTATGTGTGTGTATTTTTTTTTTTTTTTTGAGAAGAAGAATAAAATGTTAATATAGGTGATGCACAACTAATTTCACATGTTGGGTAGCTTCCTAATAATAATGGTAAAACTGTAAACATTATGAAGCCTTACCAACAATTGCATGAATCACTACACCCTTAGAGCTCTGGTTGGTATATTTTTTTTGCTTCATTGCTACAGTGGGCTGCTATCTTCTAAAGATAGCAGCCCACTATAGCTAGATGGTATAGGAAAAAAAATATTATTTTATTCCCACATGTGTTTTAATCCCACACGTACAAAGCTCTCTCTCTCTCTCTCTCTCTCTCAGACACAACTCTGCCTTTCTCCCTCTTTCTTTCTGCCTCTCCATCTCTTTCCTTTCTCACCTTTCTCTCAACAGTGATAAGAAATCAATGTGCGGTGACATGGGCATGCGGTGGGGTTGAGATCAGTGTGACAATGTGTGGTGGCTATTGAGATCGGTGAGCAATGGCATTTAGGTTTTGGCGATTGGGTTTCGGTGTTTGAGATCGGTGGTTGTTGAAATTGGCGTTTGGGTATCGGCGTTTGGTGGGTTTCGACTATCAAGATCGAATATTTTTGGTGGGTTTCGGGGTTGTGGGTTTTCGGATTTCAGGGGTTGAATTTGGGTTTCGGGGTTGTCAACATTTGGGTCTGATTTTAGAGGTCGAATTTGGTGGTGGATTAGGTTTGGTGGTGGCTGAGATCTTGTGATGGTGGTGGAAAAGGAAGGTGGATAGGTTTTGTGATTTGGAAGAGAAAGGCCAAAGGTGATGGCTGGGAGCTTAGGTCCATGGGTTTTTTTTTTTTTTTCCTTGTGATGGGTTATGGTTGCCATTGTAGTGGTTGTGGCCGATGGAGCGATGGTGGGGGTTTTAATTTGCAAAGGTTATACTACTAATGAGGGTGGTTTTAGGTGGATTGTGATGGGAGTTTACTGTATTGAATATATTAATTTATTGTGGTGTTTATACTAATTTAATTTGTTGAATGCTAAAATAAAAGTTTTGTTGTAGGGTGTATTATAAAGTGGATTGTTAGGACATATATGGATCATGTTAGGAACATATGTCAATATTTTATGTAGTTGGCTAATCCTTTGACAAAATGCACTTTACTTGTATTTGGGTAGATTTAGAATGTATTTAATACTTCAAGGAACAAGAGTTCAAGTCTAGTATTGAAGCCATGCAAATCTGTCCAAGAAACAAGTGAAGAAGTGCTGATTTTTTAAAACTCGATAGCTGCTCGACACCTCTTGACAGCTAGGCTATTTATCGAGCTCTTCAGCTTCTTTTTATCGCAATCTCGATACCTCTCGATAGCACGCAACAGAGGCTTGATAGCTTCTCAACACCTCTCGATCGATCAAGAATTACGAAATTCAAATTTCCAGATTTGATTTCTGGCCCATGCTTATGTATTTGTATAGGGTTTCTTTTCTCACAACTCTAGACATATATAACACTTATTTTAGAGGCTGTTACATAAAAGAATACAAGGAGAACATATGTAAAAGGTGACCGATGCCTTATTTTATTTGAAAGAAGCTACTGCGTCTTTTGCGTCTTAGGATTTTGTAACCAAATACTTCTTGATCTTCATTGTTGATGAAGTGAAGAACTTTGCAGCCAACATTCTTCTTCCTCAAGTTGGTGAGTGAGTCACGTACTAGGATTCATGCAAAGGAGTTAGTCATGTACTGGGATCCATGCAAAAATGGTGGTATATTCATATATTGAAAAGTTTAGAGGTTCTGAAGCGGTAGAAAGTTTCTGCTGTAAGTTCATCTACGGGGATTGTAGAGTTTAGGGACAAAAGTTTTGTACTAAATCTGAAACTTCTTATTACTATAGTAGATTGCCTTTTGGGAAGGTTTCCCCCCAGGTTTTTTTAATTTATTTATTGTGAAACTAGTTTGTTTCATTAATTTTCCTAGGTCATCATATCTTGTCTTATTTATTTTTTCTGCTGCATGATTTTGACATGATATTGATATTTTTTTGTTTTAACAAGTTTTATTCATAATAAATCTAATTAACAATTTGGGTTTAAAACTTGTTAATTCTATCAACCGGGATCTAAATTTTCCATTAAAATAAATAATGTTGTGTTTTGAGTTGCTAAAAGCTAAATATTTTAGATGTTTTATTATAAATGCCCTTAGGATTGTCAATCACAATACTTATTAAAGGGAATAAATCAAATTAGTACTCATTTCTAATTAATAAACATTTATTTGAATAATAGAATTTTTTTTCCATGCATAATTAGATACAAATTTAAAAATAAGTTGTTTTAGTTAGCTAAATTAGTAAAAAATTTTATTATCAACTAAGAGATTTGAAGTTTTATTCCATTTACATAAAAAATTAATTATTATCTTAGTCTAACAATAAAAAATAATCATAAAAAATAGAGACTATAAATTGAAACTTTACCGCTCTTAAAAAAAAAAAAAAAATCAAGAATTCAAGTAATAGTATCTACCAGTAATGGTAAGTACTATTCTTTGTAATATTCTATTCTATGTTTTGTGATTTGAAACTTTGAATTCTACTTCTGCAGCTCACTCCCTACCCATCTGTCTACTACAAAGTCAAATCAATTAATAACTTCTGTCCTCCATTTGTTTGCCCTTCTGGTTCTTCACAGATGGCCCATGTGATTTTGGGTCCATAGATAATTATGTTTTTGTTTGCTTCCAACTTTCATGTGGGGGGAGTTTTTGTTTTGTTTGTTTGTTTTGTTTTCAGAAAACAAAATAGGCTGTCTAGCTAATAGAAGTGTTAAAGCCCATTCTCAGTTGGGCTGGGTTTTTAAAATCAGTCCAAGTCAGTCACTGTAGTGTCAAGCTAACACAAGATTGATTTATAGTATTTTCTCGTTGCTAGGAAAGAGAGGTCCATCGCTCCATGTAACTATATATTAGACGAGTCCCAGGCCCATGTTTTTATCCCATAAGAGTCCCAAGGATATGGATTTTTATAACCTCTTTGAATGTTGAGCAAAATTACCATATTCCAATTAGAACAGATTCACCTGGACAGCCCTGTCCATAGGGTCCAACTCCAACTACTTGTATGAAGCCACGAATCAGTCCAATAATTCTACTAAAGAAGAAAAAGAAAACGCATGTTTATGTTACACATGAAACATAAAATTTGCTAAAGCCTGCGAAAGTATTGTTTTAATTAGAATTTTTTTTTTTGAGGCTTTAAATGTATATAAATATATAAGCTAGAAAGGTTAAGAAAAATTAATGCAAAGTCACACCAAAAAAAAAAAAATATATATATATATATATAGTCTTAAGAAGAAAATTTTCAAAAAAAGTAAAACCACTCAATGTTAGTAATAGTGATAGATCCAACATTGAAAATATTTATATTTGAGAATTGTATGTCATTTTATAAGTAAAATGATTTCATTGATTGGGAACCCAAGTGGAGTCTCCCCAAGGTGTTCTCTCCTTAATAATTGATATTAGAGTCGATGATTTGAGGACAAGTATTTGCTAATAGATTCCACCAAGAAAACAAGGAAGACTCTCATGTCTCCACCCATGGTTGAATAAAGTTTCTATTAGGTGCATGTTGGTGACTCTTATAGTTGTGTAAGAAAGACGTACTCTCATGTTTGTCCTACTCATGGTTGAGGAAAGGGCACACTATTAATGATAGTGATACATTAGACTTGGATTGTGAAGAAAAAAGTTTTCATTCATGGGGAAGACTAACCGAAGTGCCAAAAGTGACTTGATAAAAGGCTCACATAGAAGTGAGAGATTTGTTTAAATATTCACATGAGTAGCATGATTCATTAAGTAGTGAAGTTTCACATTAAATACTAATTAGAAGAGTGAGTTGTTAATATAACATATATAGTTGGGCACATACCAATTGATTTAAGCTTCTTGATCAAGTAGTGTTCCAATCTATTATATTAAAGGCTATCTCTTTCTCTTCTCATGACATTATCATGTAATTACTTTTATCATTATCTGTCAAAAAGAAAATGGCTGGCTAAAATGAATAAACAAAGCAACATGATTGTAAATGAATATCGACCCACCATGTAATGGATGTTTCTCTATCTGTTCTTCCTGTTGTTCGGTATCTGACATGACAATGTTTTGAGCATTCACTGTTCAGTAGATAATATAAGTCAACTCAATGGATTATGATTAAGGCATTACTTTCCGTGCCTAAAATGACTTCCTAGAAATATCTATCGGCATGCGGGGTCTAAATTTAATCATAGAAAGCTCAAATTAATTTACCGACTAGTTGTCTTCCTCACTTCCAATGAGAATTGAGAAATGCCTGATGGAGATAGATGGTGTGTTAGCAGTTATTCGAGAAATAGGTCTTATATTTCGAAAATTTCTTATCATACTATTTCTAGACAATGTAATAATGTTGCACAAGCATTAGAAGGTTCTGCAATGGAGATATTCTTTTTCATTGTACAGTACTGATTTTTCATTCATAGATGATAGATCTCTATCCCTTTTGACTCCAGAAACAAAATATTTATATAATAATAATGTAGGGCGGCGCCAAGATTTAAAATAAGGGGAATAATCGCCTGGTTGAACATAAAAATGGTGCATATATATACCATATAGATGAAACAAGAGTTCATAGTCATTAGTGAAAGTTCAATATGGGTATGAAACACCTTTGAACGTTTAGACTCTCAGATACAAAAATATCAATTCAAGATTTATATCAAACAATTAATGTGCGGAATATGATAACAAGTTTATAATAGAATTGATAAAACAATCTAAGTCAAATATAAACACATCCACAATAGTAAATATAAGGCAAAGATAAAGGAAAGAGAGATGCAAACACACGGACAATACACGATGTGTTATCGAAGAGGAAACCGAAGTCCTCTGCGTAAAACCTCTCCGCCGCCTTCCAAGCGGTGATAAAATCCACTAAAGAATATAGTTGGGATACATGAACAGCAGAAGACCCTCCAAGTCTAATATACCCAAGTACCTAAGTTCTCCAAGTTTCTTGTTCTAACGAGGTTACGTCGAACCTATTTCTTCTTTAGCTTATCGGATTCCGCTACTTGACCATAGCATCAACCAATGTATATTGGTTCCTTCCCAAACTGCTTCCTTAAGCACCAAATGGACCTTCTCACAGATGTGGGTGTGGTGAGATAAGGGTTTGGTAAGTAACCTCTCAAGGGTATGACAATGGAGAGGAAGAGAGTAGAGGAATTTGTAGAGTCTCTTTAGATGAAGATTGAGGATGAGGCAATCTTGTTTTTCTCTAGGGTTTTCTCTCACAAAATTCTCTCTGGAAGCTCTCTCAATATGATGGGTATAAGGGTGTATATATAGTAGGGTGAGAGGGGAATGCAAAACGTCAGTTTTTGCCAAACAGGGCAAGTTGGCGACTTGGTCTCGCGGCTTGTCCAAGTCGCAAGTTCAAGTCGCGACATAACGACCTGGCCAGTCTGGAACTTTTGTCCTGTAGCGTAACAGCTGGCGCGACCCTTCAGCTTCCTAGTGTGCCTCTCACGTGCCAGCTTTTGGCGGCTTGCCAGTCACGATCCACCTGCGAGCCCTAGTTGCGAGCCTCTGTTTTTCTTGCACACTCTTGAGCTTTTCTTTACATCTTCTCACACACTACCCTTACAATTTTTCCACCTAAATACAGGGTTGCTAAGTGCTAAATTACAAGCAAATTGGTCATGGAATAAAGCCAATTAAATGGTTGATTAAATTCAACCTTACAATTAGAATCTAATTGAAACTAACAACTAAATTTTCACTGGTAAGTGACATTCTTTTAGTTTTTATTTCCACCCCATTTTTGGTCAATAAAATAAAATCTTAGATGTTTATTAAGGGTCATAGCTTTGGATAATTCACCTTTTTTTTTATACCTTTTTTTTTTAATGCTAAACTCATACCATCCCATTTTATTATTGTTTTTAGGTAAGTAGATAATAGGGAGAGAGAAAGTAGGATTTGAACTACAAATATAGCGTATCATTATAGATATCATTACTATTAGACTATTACTTGAATTTCACAATTCACTTTGAAAATTTAGTTCAAATGATAGACTCCTATATATTAATGTTGAAGACTTAAAATAATTATTGCCCAATCTCAGGTGTTACGAATTAAACAACACGTGTTATATATCAATAACTAGTCTAAAAATAACAAATATGAAAGCAATACTCAAGCTTTTGTAACGAAATGAAAAACTAAAGGATAATATCTTCAACCAAAGAATCATTCCAGGAATCAGTGCTGTAAAAAATAATTGAAGAAAAATTGTTACAACAATTTTTTTATTTTTTTTATTTTATAAAACCTTTATATAGCTGGACTTTTTATTGCAAACTCTGTAAATATTCCATTAGCTATAGCTTTCTTATAGTAGTAGCCCTACAACGTCCTTTGGAATCTTCCTCACCAAATTTCCTCCACAAACTCTGTCTACATGAACCAAAACCTCCGACACTCTAAAAAACCTTTTTGAATATTTTGCAATTGTGAGCCTCACTTGAAAGAAATCTTTCTATTAATCTATCATACACTCACACTTTGGGATCGCAATTCGCAATCGATGAGTGGGTAAACATCTAAGATTTTTGGAGTCTGATTCAATATAGAAAGGCACAAGGTACCTCTTAATAGCATAGACTATGGTAGTCTATTCTCCTAAAAAATATTGTGCTAAGGCAGGTTTATATAAGTGCACACTAGGGTTTGAGAAAAAACAACACTAAAGTTCGATCAAACAACACTAGGTAGATAAAACCCTACTATCTCAGGTTGATTAATGTTTCGCTTGGGTGAGATTCACTTTTGTTTTAGTGAAGTTCTTCATAATTCAATTCTTCAAGCATTTTTGAGGTCCTTGTGTCAGCTGAAAATTACAATGAATGAAATGCACCAAAAAAACACAACTATTATAATACAACCTTGTCATGCATGTCATTATCCAACAATAAAATCCTAACACACTTCTCAAAAGGAGTATTTAAAGCTGGGGAGATTTTTATCCAGAATTGAAATTCTCTTTCTCATTTGAGAGGGGGGAGGGGGAGAGGGGGAAGTTGTTAGCTAGCTAGAATGAAGATTAAAGGAAAATTAAGTTGAAAAAGATATTTGGGATTGAATAGACAGGGGTTCAATTATATATTTTTTTGCCCCTTTCATCTTTTTATGTCAAAACAAATATCCTCAACTTAGATACTCTAATAATGAAATTGATGAAAAAAGGGAGAGGGATTTTTCCTTTGAGTGTTGATCTTTAAAATTCCAAGAGAATAATCATCACCATCTCTGCATAAATGAATCATTATCCTAGAGAACCAAAGGGTATGTAAGCTAATAGATACAGCTTTTTGACAACAGACACAATTTATGGCAATGAGTACCCAGACTGAACAAAATATGGGCACGCTATGTTTGTGTTTAGTATGGCCCAATACAACTAATATACGTACAACTATAAAACTCCTAGTCCTAGGGGTCTAGGGAGAGTTGCCCTCAACTCCTTCTTGGTTTACATAGCCATCTTGACGTTTGAGCTTACGTCTTAAAGCCATTGATGTTTTTCATCCACAGGAGGCAAAAGAAAAGGGGTAGAAAAGCAATGGAGAAGGAATAATGATTCCATGTGAAACCTAATTAATTATAGACTATGCACTTAGAAAATAGAACGTGATACTTTAGTTTAGTGGGGGCTGGGATCATGATGTGTTAAGAGCATCTATGACTCAACATGCAACCTTAAGGCTTAGGCCATCATTAGAAACTTTGAGTGATTTCTTTGCAGCCGTACGTTGGTGAACTGTTATGATCGATACTGCAGCACTATGCTAAATGCTCAAAGTTGACCTAGCACATTTTGACTCCATTTGCTAGTCTTTCCGGTTCTAGAATCCAATTTGAAATAAGCATAAGTAATGTTGATTCCAACATTACTTGAATCATATGTCATATATATTAGACGGCTCTTAGAGGGTATTTGGTTTTTTGTGATTAGCCTTTAATGTGATGCACATTACGATAATATGATATTAAAATTTTTGGTTTATTTTATTTTTTTCTAATATTATCATAATTTAAAATTACAAAATAAATCACATCACCTTAATCTCATTTCCTTCCTAAATAATATAATATTGTATTTTTGTATTGAGATTACATTAATGTAAAATTATAATAATATATTATTAAGTATAATGTAATATCATGACAAACTAAATGTCCCCTAAAGTGAAGTCACGTGATGTGTTAACAATAACAAAATACAGTAATTTAAATATTTGTTTATTAGTTATATTTTTGAAGTGATGCTAATCATTTTTATTGTTATCTCATTTTATAAGTCTTATATATTAAAATTTATGGTAGTTTTAATTTTACATATTTTTAATTACAATTAGAATACTATCTATCCAAAAGTATTTACAATTCTTACCATGCCGACGCTGGATATTCTTAGTGTAAGTTCGGGATGGCTCAGCTTTTGTTTAGTACATTTGAGTATGAACGTTATATGAACACGACTCATGTTTAACATTGGCCACATGTTAGTCTTGTACTCCCGTTTAATGCTTCGGTTTACTGGACAACTGAAGTTTTGCTTGTTTGGCTTGAGATTAGTTCTTTGAAGTCAGTGTCAACTACATTATCAATAATATAGGTCACCCTACCTTGTCAGTATTCTAGCAAGTTGCAATGCAGCTCGACTTGACAATTCATTGTCATCCATAATTGATAGGTTCAATAGCAATTCAACGGAGAGTGGGGGAGGTTATCTTTCATAGTATCTAACCTATTCCCATAAGAAAGACCAAGGTTGATTAGGTCAACAATCTGTAAAGAACAAACTATTTCACCCATCCAAATTTGATGGACTTCACCAAAGGGTAGTAATTCAAAATCAAGACCTAAAGTTTGAATATATTCTTGACCAATGATACTTGAGCCTCTATAGGTCATTCAAAGGGAATATACCATATCCCACTCCTTTTTTCATGATGGACTTTTACAATATATATATATTTTTTTGGTAAGAGGACTTTTACAATATTATTGTAGCAGAAGAAGACAAACAATCTGCTCTTGTTATTTCTTGTTGGGTCTTCCCTTCCTGAACTTAATAAATTTGTGAGAGCAAGAGTTAGGCAATTGTCACTTCCCCATATAGTTTCAACTTTCAATGTCTGATACCCCCAGCAGTAATTAATATAGGCTGTCCTTATTATTCAATTCATTCACCCTCATTGGGCATCATTTTGATGAGGGAGCCTTATCACAAATCTAAAATGGTGGGGGCCGTGGGCTCTAAGGGGGATGTCAAAAATTGTCTCACATTCAAAAGAGACATTCAAATGGGGCTCATTTTTTCTGGCCACAAATTAATAAGACAGAACACTAACATGCCTAGCCAGGTTTTAGACCCTAAGCCTGGAATGTGAATGAATAGCCTTGGAATTCGGCTGAGTTGCTGTTGCTGATGACACCATTTGCCCTGAACACCATGCAACTGCTAATTATAAGGATTGCAAGCCTTTTCTAACGTTGGAATAGACTCTCTTGTCGAGAAAGCACCCCAGCAAAAATATGAATACGATGTATCAATGGCATTATCAAAAATGCCACCACTCGGATTTGAAGGGAAAGAGGAGATTGATGCATGGTCTATCACATTTGATGAGATTAATCAATAGCATTATTTAAAAAAATACAAAATTTAGGCTCAATTTTTTTAAGTGTTATACCATAGGTTTACCAATAGAGTTAAACCATTTGGTTGAAATTAAATATACTTAAGTATATATAATATTGTTGGCACCGTATTGATTAATACAACCATATAATTGAACCATGTGGTTGAAATTAAATATACTTAAGAAATATAATATTGTTTGCACCGTATTGATTAATACAACCATATAATTTAATTGGAGAACCTAAGTTATATTTAATTAATTAAGTGGAACTAAGTTCTACCCTTTAAAAAAAGGAGTTGACTAAAATCACCAATGTAATGGCTTATAGCTGGGTGTCATCAGGTTACTTTTCCTTCTACTCAGTTCCAAAATGTCACATGCATGGCATCAGGTTTTTGTAACATTATTGATCAAGGACATGAACGACAAGGTATCAGCCAAGCAAAATCGAGGTTAAAAATAAAAAAATAAAAAACAAAAATATCTTATATGGTCCAAGCTATTGACCATATAAATCTTCATTGTGGTGATCTTGGGGCCAGACAGGTGAGCTGTAACTTTATGTCAAATTGTCAACATAGAAAAGCAACCATTGGAGGCAGTCATTGCACCTTCACGACATTGGCAATGCACAGAGATTCTTTATTGATGAAGATTCGAAAAGGATCAGTATCTTACACTCATACAGAGGATGATTCGTCCATGTCTAGGGTGCCCCAGGCTTCAGGAATCAATAAACCAGTACATATATATTGTGGTCCATTGATTGCCTTACTATATAATTATACTCTACATAATAATTTGTTATCGAACTGGAATGATGGCAAGCTCTAAGTGTAAGACTAAATTAATTAATTAATTTAATGTCTCACATGATAAGGCTTTTGTTTAATTGCATATCCTTAAGCCTTTATCTGATTGGTTTATAGAGAAGTGGTACCCAAGTGACTCTTATTTTGATGGGCAAGTGGACATTAATTATATAAAGAAACCGGTTGTCTTTCTTCTCGCAAAAGAAGTATTCAGCCTTGACATTATATTTACAGATACTGAATTGAAGAGAGAGAACTCTGTCATATCAAAAATTAAAATTCTTTACTTAAGAATTCTTGTGATGATTGCAACATTAATGGATCCAAGTGAGTCACATAATTAATCAATTACGTTTATGCATGTATAAAATTCATTATCATTTTAGATCTTGAAACTGATGTAGTTAATGAGAGTCGTCTGAGACTAACAACATAAAGATTTTACACCAAGCACTGTATAAAGATTTAACATGCTAAATTAGCTTCGTGGGAGATTATAAGAGAGAGAAAAAATCCAAAGAAATCTTTATTTTTTAAATAAAAATATTGGAATTTAATTATCTTATGTAGTAGAAAAATGGCATTGGAACTTTTATTCTTGAATACTTAGTTGTAGTTTTTTCTTAAATATTCATGGAAAGATTCCAAATTAATCCATTAGACCCTTTACAAATCTTATTACCGAAAACAATTTATATCATTGCCTTTTATTTCTAAGGACAAAATTTAGCTACAAAATCGATTGTAGTTTTAGGCTACAAACTCACTCAATATCTTCTTATTGGAGGTGAATTTTGACAAGTCCACCATTGGATTGTATCTTCTTCTTATATCCTCCATATTTGTAAAATTTCAAGAAAATTAAAGATCAATAGCTATGTCATTAATAAATTTTTAAATTGCAAGTTTTTGTAATTTAAAATTATGCATAAAATATAAGATTATAGATTATATAGTAAATGATATCTGATTGACACAAAAATTGACATGTGCATTAAGAGGGTAAAGAACATGTAATTCAACGGTTAGATTTTCAAAATATGTAGTAATATTTATTTTATTGAGTAAATTTGTAACCTAAGGCTACAACTAATTTTGTAGCTAAACTTTGTCCTATTTCTAATGTTACAATTTTTTTTTTTTGGGTAAATTATTTTTTAAACCTTAGAGTTTTGGATATGTTCTTTCAAATTGTTTTTTTTAACCTCAAAATTTCAAAAAATTTTCATTTAAACCTTATATTTTCATAAAATTGTATTTAAACATTAGAGTTTTGTGTAAATTTCATTTAAACCTAAAACTTCAAAATTGATTTTTTTTTTAATCCAAAAAATCATGTGATGTTTAACGGTGTTAACCTTAGAGTCTCGTGTAAATTTTATTTAAACCTTAAAATTTGAAATAAATTTCATTTAAAACAACTAATCATGTGATGTTTAACAGTGTTAACATAAAAAAATAAAAAATAAAAAATGTCATAGATGGCTTTTGTAGAAATTTTGAGGTTTAGATGAGACATTTTAAATATTTAAAGTTCAAATAAAACATATCCAAAAGTTTTAAGTTTAAAATGTAATTTAACCTTCTTCTTTTAAAATATCATTAGTTTGAATCTATTATATTAGTATATGTTTCAAATGCACGGCAACAAATTATGCCCATATATGCTCTTGCCAAGAAGGCAAATTCCTTGGAGGAATATCAAGTTATGTACTAGTTTTTTTGTAACCCGTGATGATTCTTAGTTCTTGATCAATAACATTCCTTGACTTGATTCTCAAAAAAAAGAAAAGAGGTATACGTTTCATAATAATTATTTTTACTAATAACATTAATGTGATTTTTTTAGGTGATTGCATCACATGTCGGATATCTCTTATTCAGTTGGGATTTGACTTCATCACATTATTCCATTATATTCGAGAGCAGGTTTTCAGCTTTCAATGAACCAAAGATCATCGTACCAAGTTGTGCACAATGTGCAACCTCATAAGTCATGACCATACACTGTTTCTATTGGAGGATGCCATAAACTACAAAAGAACATAAAGCCTAATTCTTTGTACCGACGTGAGGCACCAAGTGCGAACCTCAGCCACACCCACATGATCTCTTCCAGGTACCTATAATTTCCACCCCAATCCCTATGAAACAAATTTCCCCTACATGAGGAAAATGTCGTAAACTATATATGGAGTCAAGTGAACAGCAATGCCAACATTGATTGTGCATTTGTACACTAGATCACGTGCCACATAATATTGTGTTCTGAATTTTGCAACAATTAAAGCATATTGCTGTTCATGTACTATTGGACATACCATGAGTGTAACAATTTTTAAAAATAGAGTGATGCTACTTATATTTTGTAAAGAACATTCATTGTCACTTCTTGTAAACATTTTGTAATAATATTTGTATTATATTTAAACTTTTCTTTTCAAAAAGTCTAGAGAAAATATTTTTAAAAAAAGAATTTTCACAAGTATTGGCATGATTTATTGTGATTGGTACAATATAAAAGTAATGTGAAAAAAAGCCCATGTCAATAATTTTATGATTGATGATAACGGTGCCTATTTGAAGATCGACTTTTATGTTTTTTGATAAATTAATACTTGAGGATGAGGGAATTTGAATGAGTTAATTTTTGTTACTTATATAATTGGATTAACATGTTTTATTGGCTTGACAAGTTTTAGTTGGGCTAATTAGAACATATTAATCATATGTTTAGTTGGTATTTGAATTAATAAGAATGGGCAAAAGGATAACATTGCTAAACGTTCGCAAATACTAGGACTAAAATAAAATTTTATAAATTTCAAGAATTAAAATCAAAATTGCCCCAAATTTAAAGGGTGTACTTTGCAAGTTTAGAACACATATATAACTCTAAATAGAAAAGTGGAATAGAAAGAGTTTGAAATTTTTTACCCAAAGAACTACATGGAATAGACAGAGAATATAGAGTTTATTGATATTTTAAAAAGGTCGTTAGTTTAAATTTTAGAAAAGTGACTTTTTAGTTAAAATTTGAAGAGTTAGTTAAGATAGTTTTATAGTGAAAGTATTAGTCAAAGAAGATCAATGAGGTCAGTCAAGCAGGACAAAGTGATCCTAGTGCGGTCGGTGCAAGTGGGGGATTCTAATATCAGTAGCAGAGCCGGCCGAGCCAGTTTGGCCACATCATTGACTGGCGGAGGTACCAAAGCACCTTGTTTCATTGGTGCTACTTGGTTTTTTGGTGGGGCAACTCCTAATCCAGAGCCCATAAATGCTTAGACATGAAGGCAAGGAGTATCAATTTATCTTCTTCATGATTTGTCTATTCAAGAATCACTGAAGAGATCAACTTATATAAGTGCCTCTTTGCAACCTACCCAACCTATACTAGCAACTTTAAATGTTCAAAATCGGGAATTTTCAACGTTTCCAACTTCATTCCCACGATTCCACAATATATATATATATATATATTAAAAAAAGATGTTTATTCTAGAATTAATAGTATGTTCAGAAAGTTTTGCAATTGGATTTATGGGGCCAAATATGATTTTTGGCTGGAAAAAGATGATTTAGAGTCTAAGCTTTAACCGACAGGGAACGTTTGCAATTTTGTTTCCAATGATGATAAAGAAAGTGCCTCTTAACTTATGTGGTGGTTAAATACTTTGGGAAGATTTTATTTCTCTGGACAAATTATTGCTAGAAGATTAATGCTATATAGACTAAGACCTAGCTAGCTTCTCACAAAATTTTGTCATTAACTGTGGGGTTCATTTCGTGTGGCCCAAAATTTTAATAGAAAAAGCATCAAATTGAATATGGCTCTTTCGTCCAATTCTGAAGAGAACAAAAATGTATTTACACCTTTTTTGTTTTTGCTAGTGAATTCTCAAAGTGCCCTTGCTACATATGTCAGCATTCATGCATGTATATGTGAATCTGGTACGAACTATGTGCTTAAATAGATCATAATTAATTACATGATTTCAATTTAGCCTTACATGGGACACAAGCCATGAAAAGAAATTAAAGCTGGTCCTCTTATATGAGCAGGAGCTCCTCATAGGAATAGCATTATCTCAACCAAAAAAGCTAGTCGACGGCACACTCCAATTATAGGAGGACTAAGTTGCTTTTTTTATCAGGTGTAGATAAGGCTCCAACTATAACCCTCATGAATACATCATGTTATATATATATATATTAAAAAATATGTTTATTCTAGAATTAATAGTATGTTCATAAAGTTTTGCAATAGGATTTATGGGGCCAAATATGATTTTTGGCTGGAAAAAGATGATTTAGAGTCTAAGCTTTAACCGACAGGGAACGTTTGCAATTTTGTTTCCAATGATGATAAAGAAAGTGCCTCTTAACTTATGTGGTGGTTAAATACTTTGGGAAGATTTTATTTCTCTGGACAAATTATTGCTAGAAGATTAATGCTATATAGACTAAGACCTAGCTAGCTTCTCACAAAATTTTGTCATTAACTGTGGTGTTCATTTCGTGTGGCCCAAAATTTTAATAGAAAAAGCATCAAATTGAATATGGCTCTTTCGTCCAATTCTGAAGAGAACAAAAATGTATTTAAACCTTTTTTGGTTTTGCTAGTGAATTCTCAAAGTGCCCTTGCTACATAAGTCAGCATTCATGCATGTATATGTGAATCTGGTACGAACTATGTGCTTAAATAGATCATAATTAATTACATGATTTCAATTTAGCCTTACATGGGACACAAGCCATGAAAAGAAATGAAAGCTGGTCCTCTTATATGAGCAGGAGCTCCTCATAGGAATAGCATTATCTCAACCAAAAAAGCTAGTCGACGGCACACTCCAATTATAGGAGGACTAAGTTGCTTTTTTTATCAGGTGTAGATAAGGCTCCAACTATAACCCTCATGAATACATCATGTTTAAGTACTATTTGCAAAACGTCATTATGCGTCTCAAACTTGTTTTCTCATCCAGGAATGTAATATATGTGGCAAGTTTTTGTTTTTGATGCTTATAAAGCTTTGAAGGTAGTTGTAACGTGAAAATCCTTGACAGTCATATTTTTTTTCTTTATTCACAATATGTAGGTGATCACACACTTAACAAAGTTCAAACAAGCCTGCTTCACGTTTTGCATGCTTTAAAAGTACTTGGTGGGTCGTTAATTACTCGTTAGGGCACACAATATTTCTGTGGTTAGTTCTAAATAAGTGAAAGGTTAGAAGGGTCTTGTAAACCGACTACCTAATTGAGGATACATGTTCAAGAATATTAATTGTTCATAAGTTACTCGTTGTAAGGTTACATCATACATGTTAAAGAATATTAATGATTCAAGGCTATAGTCCATATTTTTCGTCAAAACCTAAATTTTTTTTTAATTATTTATTTTTGGTTGCTTGTGGATGTTATTTATATATTTATTATGAAGGGGTTAACTTATTCATTTTAAAAAATGAAATCAAATAGTAGAATATTAAATGCACTTTAACTTATGAAATTGTCTGAGCTTAGTAAGATAAGCTTGAAACCAATAAGATATTAAAGTGGTTGTTGACACATGGTGAAATGAGCTTGGTTGGGGATGTGTGGTTGGCTAACGTCGACCTTAGCATGCCCCCTATACTTTGGTTAATGGGTAATATTTATGGGAAAAAAAAAACCTCTGAAATCTCCCCATTTTACTTGAAAATTAAAAAAAAAAAAAAAAATTACATTGAGAGTAAGATTTTGTTCTATATCTACTCGGAATAACCAAAAAAAAAACCACAAAAGAATGATGAATTTGTATAAAAATAATTGTTTATCATTAGCGATTAACCATATTAACAAACTACAATGGTATGATCACTGTTCTTGCACATATACAAGTTACTCTTGGGATACGCCTCAGGGCGGGCCACCCACTACTGTGATGCGGTGTGATGTGACCAATGACTCCCAAAAATAACAGACAGTAACTACTTACAATAGGCTTAACTTCACAGGGTATCTTATTCTACATTTAAGCATACGAAGATTAAAACTTATATACAGGCCCAAGTTGAACTCATCTATACGATAATAACCCGCTTTTACGGGTAGGCATTGTGAGAGCTTTGCCTACTACTTAAAAGCTATATAAGGATACCCCAGATCCACAGCCCTGAGTATAGTTTTTCTCTTTCACTTATTTTCTCCTACTTAGCTTCTATCAAAACTTTGAAGTACATATATATCTCTCTCTAATGGAAGCCAAAGGTTATACCCGAGATGGCACTGTTGATCTTCATGGCCGCCCGGTTCTTGCAAATAAAACTGGGAAATGGAAAGCGTGTGCTTTCCTTGTTGGTAATTATATATTCTTCTTTCTTCTGCTTCATCATTTATTATAAGATTACTTCAAAATGTTTCACTATTACTGTATGAAGATTCACGTTAGTATATGTATCAATATATAAATTAAGAACAAATTAATATCATGTTTTCTTGTATTGTTGGGATACAATACCAACATCAATGCTAACATCCATAACGTGTATATGTAGTGGATCCATTACTATATAGTACTGTTCTATAAATAACTATCATAAACATATGGTGAATTAATACAAAGAAAACCTAGCTATAATAGGCTATCCACAAGTCTATGCCAAATTGTTTCCATAAGTTTCTTATAATGTAATGCTATGATGTTTTAAGTTTCAATAAGTTTCATATACTTATTTTTTTGTCCAATATTCTTGCAGGGTACGAAGCGTTTGAGAGGATGTCCTTTTATGGAATAGCTTCAAACTTAGTGAATTACTTGACAACCCAACTTCATGAGGACACGGTTTCATCAGTAAGGAATGTGAATAACTGGTCAGGATCAGTGTGGATGACACCAATTCTCGGCGCTTACATAGCCGATTCTTACATGGGTCGATTCTGGACATTCACTGTGTCATCCCTCATATACGTCATGGTAAATTATGGCTTTGCTTACTAAGATTGTTTATTTTAATGTGACCGGTCTATAGTAAACAAATCTAACATTTCTTAGGCAAATCTTCCACAAAATTAGGATTGTATCCACTATCTTTATCTTCCAAGCAAAATACACCACTTGTTTGGACAATAATTTAGATTACCTACTTTCAAATACCAATAAGATTCCTTGTTTTTGCTTGTAGGACCAATGAACCGCTAGGCAAATTTGTTAAGTTGTCTGCATGGATACATATAGTTAGTTCTCGACAAGCTTATGATTCATAAGAGGTCCACAGAGGAGTAGTTATCATATCAATTTACAATAAATACTGAGAAATTATTCTGTTTTATTGATTAAATTGATGAAAATGAACTTCAACTGACTGATAGGAACATAAAATTTTGTCTTTCACCAATAGAAACATCAACTAGTATAATTGAATGGCTAATAGGAACAAAACTCCACGCTATTCATGCTAGAAGAATGACATTTTATTGTAATTCCCCTTAACAGCATGATTCTTAAGGCTTACAACATTCACGTGCTTATAATAAATGACAGAGTACAGTAGGAAGCATGACTAATATGTATCTTTCCTTTTTATGCATATTTCTGATGCATAAGATAATTAGTAATTAATTATTACATTAGGAGAATTATGAAAAACAAAACTCATACTGTGGTATCTCAACAGGGAATGGTGCTTCTGACAACAGTGGTTTCACTCAAAAGCTTGAAGCCAACATGCATAAATGGAGTGTGCAACAAGGCCTCAACTTCACAAATTTCATTGTTCTACTTAGCTCTCTATACTATTGCAATTGGGGCAGGTGGAACAAAGCCGAACATATCTACCTTTGGTGCAGACCAGTTTGATGATTTCAACCCCCATGAGAAAGAGCTTAAAGTGTCATTCTTCAACTGGTGGATGTTCAGCTCTTTCTTAGGTGCTTTATTTGCCACACTTGGCCTTGTTTACATTCAAGAGAACTTGGGGTGGGGATTAGGCTATGGTATCCCCACAGCTGGGCTTCTATTATCCCTTTTTATTTTCTACATAGGGACCCCTATCTACAGGCACAAAGTTAGAAAGACTAAAAGCCCTGCTAGAGACTTGATGCAAGTCCCTATCGCTGCCTTCAAAAATAGAAAGCTTCAACTACCTAACGATCCCTCAGAGCTTTATGAGTTTGAGCTACAGCATTACACTAGTAGCGGGAAGCGGCAAGTCCATCACACCCCAATTTTCAGGTCAACTCTAAAATTTTCATTACTAGTTTTTTTTTACCCTTTAAACTAGGGGTTTTAAAAAAAAAAAAAAAAAAATAGGGTTTTGGATATAATTTAAGTATCTACCACCCGTAATTGATTACACTTCCAAAAAAATAATTCGGAAATTAAAATAGATTTATTCATAAAATATTATAAAATTTTCGATATATTTAAAGTCAAATTATTTAAAATATTTAATGTTGCGACACTTTATATAGAGCTTCCATTTTAGATTTTGAGATGACAGAACTTGCATAGTTGCATGGATACATGAGTGGTCATGAAAGCTCTAAATTAAATTTTTGGGTGTGCAAATAAGGACACCCCTCGTTATCCACCCACCCCTGGCCCCACAAGAAAAGGAAACCCCTTTCATCCTCATAAATGATGATGCCATGGAATCCAAGGGCACGGTCAATAAGATCACATAATGATTCCAAAGCAGGGGAGAGAGAGAGACAGAGGGGCTCCCCTCTCATGTGCATGACTAGGGAATCTACTATTCCAATAAAAAGAGCGTCCTTCTTTCTATAGGGCTTGCTGGCCATTCATTTCGTAAATCCTCTACATGTGCACTGTTCAAACTGTTCCTTTCACACCCTCTTATGGATGGTCACAAATCTCTTGGTTTAGTGCGTGCCCCCACCATTTTTTAAAGCTAGAAAAGATTGCAATAAGTGCATGTTTGGATAGTGTTGAAAAACACTTTTTAGCTGTTGAAAAGCATTTTTTAGGCATTTTGGGATGTCTCAATTTTTTAGTGGATCTCGTGCATTATTTACGAACCCATAAGTACTTTTTTAGTAAAAACAATTTCAAAATTGGGTCTCACGGCATTATTTACGAATTTAAAAATTATTTTGTTATAATATTTTCAATTTTCAGTTTTCAGTAATAAATAATATCTAAACACACCCTAAAAAAACACTTGTAATGGTGGGAACCTCCACTTCTCTTAACAGCATCTGAAATTTTGAATTTCAATACCATTTCTATTTGACACGCAAAAGAAAGTAGACTAGTCGTGTTGACCTGATAGGTTAGTTCAAGTTTTTTTGGTATTATATTTTCAACAAAAAGAGACAAAAGATAGACTTAAATGAAGGAACTTTACAATTATTTCCCAGGTTATTGGACAAGGCTGCAATAAAAAATGGAAACTTGGACGCCTCATCAATTAATTCACCATGCACAGTGACACAAGTCGAAGCAGCCAAGCTGGTTTTGGGGATGATATTGATATGGCTTGTAACACTAATTCCTAGCACTATTTGGGCACAAATCAACACTCTTTTTGTCAAACAAGGTACCACCTTGGACCGAAGCCTAGGCCCCGACTTTCAAATTCCAGCTGCCTCACTTGGGAGCTTTGTGACTCTCTCTATGCTGATTGCTGTGCCTATGTATGATCGTTACTTCGTGCCATTTATGCGTCAGAGAACTGGAAACTCTAGGGGAATCACACTGCTTCAAAGGCTCGGTATTGGATTTGTCATCCAAGTTATAGCCATTGCAGTTGCTTATGCTGTGGAAGTTAGGCGCATACATGTCATAAAAGTAAACCATATAGTAGGTCCTAAACAAATAGTCCCCATGAGCATATTTTGGCTATTGCCTCAATATATTCTATTAGGCGTTGCTGATGTGTTTAATGCAATTGGATTGCTAGAGTTCTTCTATGATCAATCTCCAGAAGACATGCAAAGTCTTGGGACAACATTCTTCACAAGTGGAATTGGTGTTGGCAATTTCTTGAACAGCTTTCTAGTCACAATGGTGGATAAAATTACAGGAACAGATGGGGGTAAGAGCTGGATAGGCAATAATTTGAATGCCTCTCATTTGGATTACTACTATGGATTCCTTTTGGTCATCTCTTGCATTAACTTTGGGGCCTTTTTGTGGGCATCAAGTAAATATATTTACAAGAAGGAAATCGTAGAAGACAAGGAATGTTGTGTTGCAATGGAGGTCAAAGCCTTGGACAAGTCTCCTCTAGGGTTACAAGTATAATATTTGTGCATGATATATAGTCTTGTTAGATATATGTAACACTCTAATTTGACCCCTTTCAGTAACTCTTTTGGTCAGGCAGGTAAAAGCTCCACTTGCTAGCAGGACCCTCAATTAAATAAATGATTTCTGTGGACTTTCTTGGTACGTAGTTGCACTAAATCAGTAAGATCGAGTTTCGATTGTAATGATCAAAATGACCAGAAAAATAATATTGTTTCTTTACTAAGCAAAATTGGTGTGACATGTTAAGAATTACGAACATGATGCAAAAATGTTTGTGTTCTATGAAAAGAAAAACTGATCATTTTGTGGTCCCTGTGTTTATGTTTATGTACTGAATAATGAAAAATTGAATCTGAAACTTCGTGTGATCGAAACTTATATGAGCAAGATATTTAATTTTCGCTTTCCAAGTTTAATGCTCGGCCTTAGAAGTTAGAACTATGGAACTAGCTATGCTTTTAAGTCCTTCAAAGAAGCCCAAGAAGTAAACATGGACTGGTAGCTGCAGCCCAATAAAATACAGAATAAATTTCTATTATCTCAAAATTCAGTCTATTTTTAATTATTTCCAGCATATGTACATATTTTAAAACTTTGCCTTCAAAGAATCTTATAATTCAACAGCACTTTCTCGTGTTTCTAATAGAAAAATTTGTAGGTCAAATATTTTTTTTCTCATTATTGTGATTATCGAAATTTTTTATGAAAAAAAAATGACAATTAATTTTTATTCAATTTTTTAAGCAAAAGAAAAATAAGTTATACCAATTATTTTTCTTAAACAATTTGACCATGCTTTTGATTAATAAAGCACAAGATTTGAGAAAAATAAAAAATAAAGAGTAACTAATACTCTTTGCCATTTGATTATTTTGTTGTAAATAAATCTAATAGTTTAAGATATTAAGGTCCAATCCTAAACAAGGTATAACTGTATAAGTTTGTTAGATAACTATAGCCTAAGTTCAATGTATCTAATTATAAGGACTAGATTTGTGGCTCGGTCCAGAATGAGTGGACTTAGGCTCAAAAGGCCCAAAACAATGAATTTGTAGAGAGTGGGTCAAAGAACTAGGCCCTAGTGAATTAGACAACGGCTAATATGGAATTGGATGGCAATCATGCATAAATAAGAAACATTGACATGAACGAACTTCTTGTCTGAGGAGGCAAGTGTTCCTATAAATCCACTCCACAGAGCCCCCCCCCCCCTTCTTTCATTGTTACCCTCATGTTTTATACTCCCATCCCCCTTCTTTCATCCTTCCACATGTAAATTTGGATTGATAGTATTGATACTTGTCCCATCGGCCCCTCCCTAAAGTCTTTGGGAGTAGCTGTAAGGCTATAAAGCGTTGCTCAGTCAGCTGCAGAGCATTCAATGCTATGTTAGCAACTTTTTCTTAGATATTTCATAGCTCTCCTTTGTCCTTTTCCTTCTTGATACCTATCCTCTATGTAGAATGGTTTGGAGCATTGCCCTTGATGGTAGACCATACCTTCTGACCTCGATCTCGCCCAGCCGAGGAGGGATTCTTTCTCGGGGCACCTCTCTAGGTGGCTTTAATAGGATTTTTTTCTTCACTTACTAATGTAGATCCTTATGAAAGTGTTTTACTCGTCCTTAGATTGTTTGGCGTCCTTGGGTTGGGCCTTTGGCCCAATATATATGTAAATATGGGCTCTTGGGCCTTTCCCTCCTACAATAGCCCCTTGAGATTCTTCTTTCTGACTCCTCGAGAAGAAAGGAGGATTTCGATATGATAATAGTTCCTTTGCACCCATTTTTCATCACCTCTGATTGTATAGGTGTCTTTTTTACTACCCAAAACGCGCTCCTAACGCTTCGGTCCACAAGGCGCACCTTCATAAATTCTTGCGGCTCCATGTTCCTTATGTTCTATGACGTGATGTGGATCCAACGGTTGAAGATTTTGTCAGAAATTGGGTGGAATTTTTCTCGCTTGTAACACTCTCTTTGGATTTCGAGCGAGATAGCTCCCAATGGACTTCGCTTTCTATATAAGGCACCCTGGGGGAATCATTCTTCTTCACTTTGCAAATCTTCTAGTTCTTCGAAAACTTCAAATTCTCAAAGTTTAGATTTTACCTGGCAACATGTGTAATGCTTGCACAAATGTAAAAACAAACTAAGATTGATCAAGCAAATTAACAAGAACAAGGGTAGATGGGTTTCTTGTTTTTCAGCCTTGATAGTAGAACATCTTACAGCTAGGAGAAAAATGATAGACAGGTCTCCCATTTTTCAGCCTTGACAGCAGAACATCTTGCAGCTAGGAGAAATAAGATTTCAACGAATGATTTTCTGTTTTTCTTCATCACCCTGGTCTTCCCCTTCTGTGGTGGATGTTTGCTACTATGTATAATGTACCTTTCCTTTATTTAATAAAAAGGGTTGCATTGTTTTTTACATATTTTTTTTTTTTTACTTTATGAATCTTTTCTTCCTCTGCAATAACTATTTCATGGATGTTGGTGTTGTTATTTGAACGGTTTTAGACCCCTTAAAACACACAGATTGCGTAGCCTAGATTAATTAGCCAAGTTGTTACTTAGTCAAATTAAGCAATTCTAGGTTAAAACAATCAAACAATCATATCAAGAATAATAATGCAGCGGAAAATAAATAACACAAGATATGATCACCCAGGAAACCACATGGTAAAAACCTGGGGAGGATTTGACCCACCGATCCTCAAGGCTAACCTGAATTCACTATGAAAGAATTGAAGTTCGTACAAAAGGACTACAAGCTCCCCGCTCGACTTCCTAATGCTACCCCAGTAGAACTTCCTGACACGACCACGCGCAGGCTCCGAATCCACGACTACTTCTTTCTTGAATTCCTCAATCAGCTACAAGCTCCCCGCTTGCTTTTTCTTTTAATCTCCAATGGTTGCAACAATAATGATCTTCAAGATGTTGAAATAATCTCCACCATGAAAACCCTAAGTTTTGTGTAAAAGGAAGCTCCTCAAAGATCTCACACGAGATTCACACAAAACAGCAATGTATGAGCAACAATACAATATGGGCAACCTCCAAAACGTGGCT
Organism: Quercus suber; assembly: GCF_002906115.3. NCBI lineage: Eukaryota > Viridiplantae > Streptophyta > Magnoliopsida > Fagales > Fagaceae > Quercus > Quercus suber. The sequence continues at coordinate 1,366,815 of NW_027069500.1, forward strand.
AGGGTTTATTTATATACCTAGGGTAAAAACATAAAACCCTAAACGTTTAATGAAGTAGGGCTGAGTTGGAAATTCTGCAGAAAATTCAACCTGTGCGATTTTCGATCGATCGAGTCTATTCTTCGATCGATCGAGCCAGGCCGAGAGTCCCAAGTACTTCTGCAGCCACTCGATTCCAACTTTACAATATTAAACCAACTTTGAGCAAGTCTAAAGAAGACACCATACAATGTTTTGATCATGGTTTGCCAACATTACAAATTAGAGTTCTAAATACATAAAATCCTAAGACCTTAGAACCTAACATTATTTTTCCCTCCAATAGGACTTTAAACTGATGTTGTTGATAGTAATGAAACATTGTCACCCTAACTCTATCAACGCCAACAGTGATGCATTGCTACTAACTTAGATAAATTAACTATGCAAAAATATAAGGAAAATGACCGTGTGCTTATACTGCAAACTATGCAACCAATGAAGAATAATGAACCCAAAGCAAGTGATCCAAGGAGATGGATATAATCTGGGACTCATTTTAATACCTAGCAAAAACAAATAGAAAACGTTAAATCATCCAAGGCACATGGTCCGAGGAGCTGTACATAGCTTAGGTTTAGTTTAAGCAGTTACAAAAGATGTCACAGTGTTTTAACTTCCCCTCAGCATCTGGTCCAAGGATTTCAGGCCTGACTAAGGTTCTATTTTAACACTTTATAAAAATATTAATTTGTGTTAATTTCCCCATAACATCTGGTCTGAGGACTCCAAGCATGACTATGATTCTATTTGAATACTTATAAAAATGTCATAGTGTTTTAACTTCCCCTTAGCATCTAGTCCAAGGACTTCAGGCTTGACTAAGGTTCTATTTTAACACTTATGAAAATTTCAGTGTTATTTTCCCCCAAGCATCTGGTCCGAGGATTTCAGGCACGACTTGGGTTCTATTTGAACACTTATAAAGATGTCATAGTGTTTTAACTTCCCCTTAACATCTGGTCCGAAGACTTCAGGCCTGACTAAGGTTCTGTTTTAATACTTATAAAAATGTCATAATGTTAATTTCCCCCAAGCATCTGGTCCGAGGACTTCAGGCATGACTTGGGTTCTGTTTTAACACTTGTAAAAATGTTATAGTGTTAATTTCCTCCAAGCATCTGGTCCGAGGAATTTAGGCATGACTTGGGTTCTATTTGTGTTATGACATATATGTTTTAACTTGTTTAAGAACATATGTTACTTAGTTATGTAAATTGGCTAATCCTTTGACAAAACGCACTTTGCTTGTAATTGGGTAGTTCTAGGTGTTTTTAATACTTCAAAAAACAATGTTTCAAGGTCAAGTGTTGAAGTCATCAAGTCTGTCCAAGAGAAAGCAAGTTGAAGTGCAGAATTTTTAAATCTCGACACCTCTCGATAGCTACCTCGACACCTGCTATCTGTCGAGATTTAAAAAGTCAGATTTCCAATCTGATTTTCTTGGGATTCGTGAATATGTTTTTGGGCATTCTTTTCTTCTAACCCTAAACATATAAAAGGATTATTTTAAGAGCCGTTTTGGGTGACACAAGTTGCATTATCATTGAGCAATCTCTGTTTAAGCAAATTGTGATCAACAGACAAAGTTCTTGACCTAGTTCATCTTCCATCAAGAAGTTGCTGTGTATTTGCACCATAGGGTTTTGTAACCAAGCATCTTCCTACTATTCATCAGAAAGGATGATCTGAAGAACTTTGCAGCCAACCATTCTTCATCAGTTGGTGTTCTGAAGTTGCGTACTTGGATCCGCGCATTGGTTAGTCACGTATTTGGGAGCCGTGCATCAAAGGTGGAGACTGTCACTACAGATCAAGTCCAATTAGGTATTGGGGTAAGGGTTCAACTGTAGGTTGGTAAGGTACTTGGGATTCCTTTACTTGTAACCGCTTGATTTGATAATAGTGGAGTTTCGGGAGTGGTGACCTGAAAATCACCCGGTGGGGTTTTTGCCGTTAGGGTTTTCCCCATTCGTAAACAAATCACCGTATTATTTATTTTCCGCTGCATACTTAGTTGATTGGTGATTTGCTTGTGCTTCCATAAAATTGCATGATTAATTGATTAATTAATTACTTGACTAAATTAATTAATTAGGGTTAATCACAAGGGGTTATTCATATTGTGACCTATCAAGTGGTATCAGAGCAGGCACACTCTGATTAGGTTTTAATCTTTGCTGTGTTTGATCCATTGACCCCTATTTGTCATGGATAGAGGACAATCTCTAATTATACCTCCTTTATTTGATGGCACTAACTATGCATACTGGAAAGTACGCATGAGAGCTTTCTTGCAGTCTTTAGATGAAAAGGTGTGGCAAGCTGTAGAGATTGGCTGGACTAAGCCAACAGAAGATCCGGCCGACTGGGATGATGCTAAGATCAAGGCGGCTAACTTCAACAGCAGAGCGTTAAATGCCCTATTTAGCGCAGTCACAAATGAGGAGTTCAAAAAGATTTCCTCAACTGAAACTGCTAAGGAGGCTTGGATCATCCTCCAGACTACTTATGAGGGCACAAAGGCTGTCAAAGACTCAAAGTTTCAGAGGCTCACTACAAGCTTTGAAGAAATTAAGATGGAGGAGGATGAATCATTTGATGAGTTCTATGCCAAGCTTAAGGACATAGTGAACTTGGCCTTCAATCTTGGGGAAACCATCCCAGAACCCAAGATTGTAAGGAATGTGCTCAGATCTCTACCTGAGAGATTCCATGCCAAGATTACGGCCATAGAAGAATCAAAGGACATTGACAAGATTCCTTTGACTGAGCTGGTAGGAAACTTGCAAACCTATGAGATAGGATTATCTAGGATGGGCAAGATAAATAAAGGTAAAAGCATGGCCTTGAAGACAAAGAACAGTGATACAGATGAGTCTTCCGATGATGAAGATTCTAAGATGAAGTCCTACATTACTCGGCAGTTCAAGAAGTTTATGAAGAATGCAAATGGAAGGAGCTTCGATAAGGACCTGAGGCAGTTCAGTTCTTCACAGTCTAAAAGCCAGGACAAAGGGAAGAAGGATGCTAAGGATGGAAGTCAGTACACTGTTCCTGCAGGACCAAAATGCTTTGGATGTCATGGGTTCGGAGACATGAAAAATGAGTGTCCTACATATCTTAAGAGCATTGGGAAGAGCAAGGCACTTGCTGCAACTCTAAGTGACACTAAGCCTGAAGATGATTCCGACAATGAGGATGACGGAATCTTAAATGCCTTCACCGCCACAGTCAATCCTATTGAAGGGATCGTTGAAGAAGTGGATGAAGAAGAAGAACTGGTAGAATCAAAATTTGAGAAGATGGATGATCAAGATGATATCCATTCAGCCTATGAGAAGCTTTATAAGCTCTCTGAAAAGCATGAGAAATTATACAGGCTGGCCACCAAGAAGCTCAGTGATGTGGAACTTGATCGTGAAGAGTTGTCCACAAAGTTTGATGAGGCGAATCAAACTATTGGAGCACTGAGATTTGAAAACACCTTTTTGGCTGAGAAGACCAAGAAGCTTGAAGCAGAGCTAGTTTAAGTCAGAGCTCAATTAGAGAGGACTTCAAGTGCAAAGCTTGATGAGATGCTTAGCAATCAGAAATCTGCTTCGGATCGAACTGGTTTGGGGTATGGTATTTCTTTCTCAAATACTGCTTCTACTAGCAATACTGTTTTTGTTCCTCCTGCTAATAATACTGAAATGAGAATACTAATGT
>NW_027069500.1:1371424-1444597 GCF_002906115.3 Quercus suber
ATGCTTCGGCACTAGCAAAAGTGCAGTGTCAAAGACATTCGTATGCTTCGGCATAGCAAAAGTGCGATGTCAAATGCTTAACCATCTTGGGTATTTCTTTTCTCTCTTGTATATACCCATGTATGATATGCTAAAATAAAAGAAAATATGCAAAGAAAATAAAAAGAAAAAGATTAAAAATGCTTTACATATGGTTGCAAGCGTGTATTCTAGAGATGTGGGAGTTATAGGATGTACCTCAAGGTGATAGTCCCCATCAAACAGTTATGATTGTGTGTGATGTTAAAAGTTATTTTCTCATATCTCAGATCGTCATAACATTTATACACATATGCAATCTTGCGATGTTTTTCACACAATACACGCAATATTCTTTGCTACTTTAGATACATGGCAGGTACAATGTGATTTGGCCATACAAAGGTTTTACATGTGCTAATGTATGCTCACTAAACTGTCATAACTTGTTTTTGAAATATAAAATTGGTTAGACTTGTTTAGTGTGTGTGTGTGTTTTGCATGATCCTTGTGCTTATTTTCTTGTTGAGAGATGTTTTTGAGAGGTTTATATGTTGAGTGGATCTTTGGTTGAGATGTGTGTTGGATTGCATTCATGTCTGTGTTTTCCTTCCTCGAAAACTGGTTTTTACTGTTGGCTCGACACCTTCCTCGACACCTCCTCGATACCTGTCATCTGTCGAGCTTCTCAAGTTGTTTTTTATCGCAATCTCGACACCTCTTCGACACCTGATGGATCGATCGAGAAAATCTCTGTCCCCTCGATAGATTACTCGACACCTGATGGATCGATCGAGATTCACTTATGCTGGTTGAGTCTTCTTTCTCGACACCTGTCTCGATACCTTGTGGATCGATCGAGATTTCTTCTGTCCTTTCGACAGCTTCTCGATACCTGTCGATCGATCGAGCTTCTTGATTCTGCATTTGGCCTTGATCCTCGATACCTCTCGATACCATGCATCTGTCGAAGGCATTTTCCTCGATACCTTCCTCGACAGCTTCCTCGATACCTCTCGACACCTCAGCTGTCGAGAATTACTGAGGTGCCTATTTAAGTGCAGATCGCGATTTTTCCTCATTTCTCTCGATCTCACTCGATCTGTCCGTGGCTTTTCATCTTCCAGACTTGATTTTCTCACTCAATCTTCAACCCCACTTGGATCTTGCTCATTCCTTGCTTCAATCTCTTGGTAAGATCACTTTTCCCTTTCTTTTTCATGCATTTCATGTTTGAAAACCTAATTTTTGGGATTTTTCATAAAAATTTGGGGTTTTTCAAAATTGTTGAGTTTTCTTCAAATTTTGGGTTGGGTTTGCACTTAGATGATTTCAAAATGTCATACATTGCATTTCATTTGCATTATAATGATATTTACATGCATTTAGATGTGTGCTTTATGATTGTGTGCTGCTAGGATTGGATTGGGCTGAGCCCATGATGTTTTTTTCTTTTGCATGTCACATGCTCATGCATTCCCATGCATACGTACTTGTTGTTCAACATATTTGATATATTTGAACTGTGTTGGGACTTTTCTGATTGTCTCCCTCTCTATCTTTTCTCATTCTTTTACGTTAGTCGTGTCTATGGCACCCAAACGTAAATCTACTCCTGCTCGGAACCCTCTGCGTTCTGGAGCTTCTACTTCTTCAGATACTACTCCTTTAACATTCGGTTCCGTGATGGAGATGCTCATAAGGCATTTTCGGAGAACTTTTCTAAACGAGGTGTTCATTCGGAACGCCAGTTATTCTGGCGGACTTCGCCGATACTGACCTTCCCTCTGTCATTAACAGTAGGGGATGGGGGTCACTGTGTGACATCCCGGTCACTTGCCCTCTCGTGCTGATACAGGAGTTCTACTCCAACATGCACGGGATTGATCTTTCAGTACCTCATTTTGTTACTCGCGTTCGAGGTATGCGCATTCCTGTCACACCGCAACTTGTTGCGGATGTGCTTAGAGTACCTAGGATAGAGTTTCCAGATTACCCCTCTTGTGAGCGTCTGAGGACTGTGTCCAAAGATGAGCTCATATCTGCTTTTTGTGAGCGCCCTGCTGATTGGGGTGAGCATCAGTTCACATCATGTAGGCCTTTTGCTAAAGGTCCTAGATTCATTAACATGGTGATGACTTTTGTTCTCCATCCTCTTTCTCACTATAACTCTATCACAGAGCCTCGTGCTCGATTTTTGCTTTCCTTGCTTGAGCATCTTACTATAGACTTCCCTTCTCACTTCATCCGATCTATCATAGAGGTCTATCTTGATTCGGCGTCCCGTGATAAGCTCATCTTTCCTTCTGCTATCACGCGAATTCTACGCCACTTTTCTGTTCCCTTTCCTGTGTCCGACCACTTCACACACATATCTGCCATAGACGCCGCTACCGTAAAACGTAGTGAGGCGCAGTTCAGGTCGAGACAGCCAGGTGCCACTCCTCCCTCCCGTTCGGCGCCCCAGATCCACTCCTTCTACATCTGCTCCTTCTTCCTCTTCGAGCGATGTTCCCTTGGTGATATTATGGCGCAGCTGCAGCGCATGGACACTCGTCTTGATACATTCTCTGCTGAGTTGTATCAGGTGAATGTTCGTGTGGGTCGTATTGCACGACGACAGGCGATCATGGGTAGATTTGCTCCAGAGTCTCACCATCTACTCCAGCAGCGTCAGAGTCTGAGGATGATGAGGATGATGATGATGATGATGATGATGGGGATGCTAGCTCTGCGATGAGATGTCTGCATGACACTCTACCCTTTGTCACTCGTGACAAAAAGGGGGAGTAGTTTTGGGCTATGAGAGTAGTCATCTTAGGAGGAGAGTTAGTATATAGGACATTTTTGATAGGGGAGTGTTATCATATTTTTGAGGGATGTAGTGAGGCTATATGTATTTTTTCTTATCTCTTAGATACATTGGTCTTGTATATGAGGTCCTTTGACCATTTTTACATACATTGTACTTATCTTATCTCTTATATATGTTGATGTATGTTTCTTTCACCTCTCTCTTCATGTGTTGTTTCTTTTCTATCTTTATACACATGTTCTTTATACTTGTATGCAATCTATTTATTTCTGTTTCACACAAGATGCCTTGATGAGTTTTGTTTAAAGTGTTTCAGAAATACAGGTTGTCAAAGTCTACTTATCATAAGCTCTCTCTTGCAAAGTTTTTCAAGAGTTTGTGTTAGGATAGATTTTATTGTATTCAACAAGTGAATATGAGTTGAGTGATTTATGACTTCTCTCATATGCTCATTTGTTTGTTGTGGTTTTGTCACGGATTGCCAAAGGAGGAGATTGTTAGGACATATATGTTTTAACTTGTTTAAGAACATATGTCACTTAGTTATGTAAATTGGCTAATCCTTTGACAAAACGCACTTTGCTTGTAATTGGGTAGTTTAGGTGTTTTTAATACTTCAAGAAACAATGTTTCAAGATCAAGTTTGAAGTCATCAAGTCTGTCCAAGAGAAAGCAAGTTGAAGTGCAAAATTTATAAAGCTCGCACCTCTCGACAGCTACCTCGACACCTGCTATCTGTCGAGATTTAAAAAGTCAGATTTCCAATCTGATTTTCTTGGGATCCGTGAATATGTTTTTGGGCCTTCTTTTCTTCTAACCCTAAACATATAAAAGGATTATTTTAAGAGCCGTTTTGGGTGACACAAGTTGCATTATCATTGAGCAATCTCTGTTTAAGCAAATTGTGATCAACAGACGAAGTTCTTGACCTAGTTCATCTTCCATCAAGAAGTTGCTGTGTATTTGCACCATAGGGTTTTGTAACCAAGCATCTTCCTGCTATTCATCAGAAAGGATGATCTGAAGAACTTTGCAGCCAACCATTCTTCATCAGTTGGTGTTTGAAGTCGGTACTTGGATCGCGCATTGGTTAGTCACGTACTTGGGAGCCGTGCATCAAAGGTGGAGACTGTCACTACAGATCAAGTCCAATTGGTATTGGGGTAAGGGTTCAACTGTAGGTTGGTAAGGTACTTGGGATTTCTTTACTTGTAACCGCTTGATTTGATAATAGTGGAGTTTCGGGAGTGGTGACCTGAAAATCACCCAGTGGGGTTTTTGCCATTAGGGTTTTCCCCATTCGTAAACAAATCACCGTGTTATTTATTTTCCGCTGCATATTTAGTTGATTGGTGATTTGTTTGTGCTTCCATAAAATTGCATGATTAATTGATTAATTAATTACTTGGCTAAATTAATTAATTAGGGTTAATCACAAGGGGTCATTCATATTGTGACCTATCAAGTATGAGTGAAGTTTAGGAATCATTGGAATCATATTTGGACTTTTATGTTTAATATTGTCTTTTGCTTAGACTTTAGTCTCAAAGATTTAGTTTATTTTCTTTATAATGTTGGAAGATTATTATTTTGGATATCCTTTGAGATTTGCATTATTGAAGATATTTTTGGATTTATTGGTGAAATTTTCCTTGAAGATAATTTTTTAGTTGTTAAGAAAGCTTTTCACACTTATAAGATGTAAACTTTATAAGTGTGTGGCTGTTTTCACCTGCCTAGTTCTTACCGAGTTTGAGGCATGACAATAGGAGTTAGCGATTCTTCCATGCATGGATTGAAATATATTTACATTAAAAAATAAAAAATAAAGTTCATTTTGCACGATTTCATTACAAATTGCATGTACATAATATCTGGACAAACCCAAGAACTGACCTAAAGGGGCCCCGCCCCCCCGGGCCTAAAGGAAAATACCCTAAAGTACTTATTGTTGTTGTTGCATTATTTAGTCCTTACCTAGACTATAGTATCATAACATGTTAGATATTCGAAGGCTTTGGGGCTACACCATGTTCAACCCAGGGGTTCAAACGAACCCACGAGAACTGGCAATATATATGAATATAAAATTTCTTTTTACCCTTTAAAATAAAAATTTGAACACTCTTAACTCTAAATTATTTTCTAGGGGGTTAGTAAGAAACATAAATTATACAAAATCTGTTGGAAAAATAGTATGTGGTGAATAAAAAATTGACGTTTAATATGTTCACTTGAAGATGTTATTAAAAGTGGTGAAAATCCTAGTCCCACATAGGAAAGGAAATAGATAGTATGTGAGTTTATATGCTCATGGATTGGACATTGGATTGGGTTTTGGCATATGTGGACTAGGCTCTCTTGTTCAAATAATAATTTTTTATTATTTTATTTTTGAGTTAGTCAGTTTGTGCACAGTAGTTATTATTTGAACCGTGTGTCTGTTCACTAACGTATATAAATTCATAATCTCGAATTCATGAAAATTAACTTTTCTGGAAAAAACTTTCTCAGAGAGAAAATATTTTGTGCATTCATTTGAGTCAAAAGAGAGAGAAAGAGACATAGAGGAGTTCTTAGAGCATGAACCTTGTGTGTTTCTTCTCCGTATTGTAGATCATTTTATCCTCAGAGGTATACGTCTGTGTGTCTCAAAGTATCACAGATTGTGTGAGGAGCGAAATTGTTTTAAAGAGATTGTGATACAAGACTTGATTTGAATCATTCACCCTTCACACATTTAGTCTGTAAGTTATTAATTATTTGTAAATTTCTTTTTATATGTGTACAATATTTATTTATTATTTTTGCTATTATATCTATTGGTGTTGTTATTTATATTTAGATACATACGTGGTTTTTTTTGTTAATCATAAAAATAAATTGTTGATATATATCTAATAAATTTAAAGCAAATTTTATATATTTTAATTTATTTTTGTAATGAATCAGTGTGAATTACTGTGCTATATTTAATCTGTGCTTCTGGGCGCGAATTGATATTGCCTGTGCAAACAGCTTTCTTTTCACGATATTGCTTTCGTATTTAATTATTTTGGGTCTTCTCGTTAATATTATAAAATTAATTGGTGATCTTTGCTTTTCGATAAAGTTGATTTGTGTCTGACAGTTGGTAGTTTTGATTATTCAATGACTTCCATCTACTTTATCTATATTATACTTTATTTATATTATATAATATTATGATTTTTTTTGGCCTCTTTTGGATTATTGGCCGACTGGACATAACGTAGATTCATTTGTGTAAACTGTATGATTTGTACCTGTTCTGCTTCTAACATTTCACGTGAATATGCAACTCTTTTTTCGAGTTGGCATCGTTTCGCGCAATTTTCTGTCTATTCTATAAAAGCAATTTGCAGACCCTGGCTTGATTTTGATTATACGTTTTATTCTCTCTCTGAGTTTCTCTTCTTATTTGATTTTTTCTGCAGCATTCTGTGTTTTTACTGTAGGCGGAGTCTTGTCTAATAAGACTTGTAGATGGGGCCGTGGGCGTACTAGAGCGCTTGACTTCTATTTTGTTTTTTTTTTGTCGGTGAGTCTTATCTAATAAGACTTGTTTGGCTTAGAGCATTCTCATAAAAAATACCATTTTGATATACTAAAAATTTATTTTATCATTTTAATATATTATTTTACAATATATTATTTATCAGATATTTTATTTTTTTACCATTTTATTTAAATATTATTTTTTAACTCTTTTTAATTCTTATTTTATTCTTTTTTATTATTATTGTTTCTAACAGTCATATTCTTGTTCTAAACGGTAACATTCTTGTTCTTAATACATACCAACTGCTTCTCTCCCCATGCCAATGGCCAAGCCCCATTGTAACACCTCTCAGACTTCTTGACAGTCTCAAACCATTGGTCTATATACGCGTTTCCTTTCATTTTTATTTCTAAAATTACTCAATGCACCTAAGAACCAGCAAAGCATGCACATCAACAACCCAGGAGAGTCAAAACCGCTACCTCTTTGGTTCCTGAGCCAGAGTCTTGCTCAAAAAGTTCTACCTTTATATTTTTCCTACACAGTTACTATATAAATAGGATCTTGGTCATATTAGATGTCCTCAACTTGCCAAACAATGTCCAGTCGGAGGGATGTCTGACTTTCACTAAAGCATCCTCCAAAAACTGTGAAACTTAAACGGTAACATTTTTAAATAATCCTCTTATTCAACTGTCATATTTTTTTAAATTCATATTTTTCATTTAGCATTTAAAAAAAATAATCAATAAAAACTTAGAACTTGGTGGTGGAAATTGTGAGATGGTAGAGAGGCAATCGGTGGTGGCTGAGATTGAAATGCGAATTGGCGACTCTGAGATGAATTCGTTCGATTTGGTGTATCAGATCATAGAACAAAGGGAAGAGATCGAAAAAAAGGGGAAAAAAGGGGGGAAAAAAAACTGGTGAATCTGATTTTATAAATCAGTGATGGTGGAAATTGTGAGATGGTAGAGAAGCAATCGGTGGTGGCTGAGATTGAACTGCGAATCGGCGGCTCTGAGATGAACTCGTCCGATTCGGTGTATCAGATCATAAAACAGAGAGGAGAGATCGAAAAAAAGGGGGGAAAAAACCGGTGAACCTGATTCTATAGATCAATGATGGTGGAATTTGTGAGATGGTAGAGACGAAATCTGTAATGGCTCATGATTCATTCTGGAAAGAGAAAGCAAAAGGGAGAAGAAAAGAGAACAGGAGAGTGGAGATGGTGAAGCAGAAAAGGAGTGGCTGAACGTGAAGATAAAGTTATATTTTAATCAGGAGGTGAGAGAAAGATGAATAAAAAAGTAATAAAAGGAAATAGCATTTTCATCTGTATGCTCTCATAAACTCTAAAAAACAACCTTTATTAAGAGTTTTAAATATTAAACCCTTTAAATAATAGTATGGATAATTTTTGCAATTGATGAACAGTGCAGTCTCAAATTTGAGACTGCACTATTCACCAATTGTAAAACTTAAATTTTTTTTTTTTAAATTCAGGTGGGGCCACTTTCTTTTCTTCTTATTATTCGTCTTTCTCTTTCCTATCACTTCTCTCTTCCCTCTTCTCTCCTTTGTACCATGGTTCGGCATGGTCCGCTGGTCAGGGTCGTGGTCTGATGAGTTTGAGTCCGATTGGATGGTTCGATGGTCGTGGGTGGTGGCGGTGATGATTTGTGGTCGGCAATTGTGGTTTGATGGGCATGGGTCGTGGGTTTGACAGTCCAATGGTCATGGTGGAGGTTCGGAAATGGAGGTTTCTTTTTTTTTTTTTTTTTTTCTCTCTACTATGGTTTATGGTCGTGGTTTTGGTTCGGCATGGGTTGTGGGTCACCGATCCTGGGTTTATGTGTGTGTGATGGGCTTTGGTTCACAGATCTAGTTTTGGTTCATGTGGGTTTTGGTTTGGCGTGATGGGTCTGCTAGTGGGTTTGCTGGTTGTTTTTGTGGTGGTTGGGTGTTGGTTGTTTGTGATTTTGGTGGATGGTTGTGGTTATGCTTTGGTTTTTTTCTTTTTTTGTTCTTCGTACAGGGGGTTGCGGCGATGGTGGATGGATTTGGTGGTTGTGAAATGGGTGGGTGTATATGGTGGACGATGGCGCTGGGTTGTGAAAGAGAGACACAGAGGAGAGAGAGTCAGAGAAACAGACTGGGAAAAAAAAAGATTAAAAAATGATAAAGAAAGAATATTTAAATGAAGTGTTAAAAAAATAGAAGTTTTGATGGAAAGGATGATGTAAAGTGGTGTGTTATATGTTATAAAGATGGGTTTTGAGATGGTAAATGCTAATTTTTTTGCAATCCTTGCTAAGAATGCTCTTAGGGTGGAGTTGTATACTTGTACTTCTAGTTGGCTTTGGAAATTAAAAAAAAAAAAAATTTAATTTTAGTCTTGCATTTTTATATATGTTTTGTGTGTGTGTGTGTGTGTGTATGGGTTATAGGTAATATATTGAATATGTATTTATTTATGCAGATTGAGATTACTAGATACTTGTTATCGTTTGGTGAAACTACAATAATACTTTTTATATGCATTAGGTTTATTGCTCTACATTTGAAAGTTATTTTTTATTCCAATTATTATAAATATATTAGTCATAGACCCATGCAATACGTGGGAATAGATAATTACTTTGTACTTTTGATATAAATATAATTTGTTCTCCTAAATTTGTTGAAAATAATTTGAGTTTTTAGTTTTGGATTTTGGATTATGCTATTTTTTTTAGCAAGTTGATTTTCTTTTTAGAATTTTCTTCTCTTGAATATCTAGAATACAACTAAACTTTTTAACTAAGTATTAGCTTAAACAAAAATTAAATCAAAACAATAAGGAGAGAGAGGACTTGTGATAGAAAACTCAATTCAATTCAATTGGTCTTCTTCATATTTTATCCAAATTCAATTTCTTCATAGAGCCAAGCATACATCTTTATGGAATTTCTCACATTCAATCAATCTTCGTGGATTTTGTGGCTTTGTCCAAACTTGGATAATCTTTCACCCTAGTCTTTTTTTTTTTTTTGGGTTGTGTATTGCTACCTTATATAGTTTTATATATGTCCTTTGATTTAATTTTCTTTCCACTGACATCAAATTCTACAATTTTGGCAAAAGTCTTACAACAAAGGCATCCCATAATAATATCTAAATTTTTTACAATACCAACAAAAAAAAAAGTGACATATCTTGTACTAAGTTATGCATCTATATTCATGTCATAACCAATATGTATGTACAATAGAACTGATTTATGCTACACATATACAAAGAGAATTATTTATCCATAATGGTGAATGTATCACACAAATGCACATAAGAGATATCCCATCAATGGAAAAAAACTCATCCATGATTAACGACCACATAAACTATAGTAGTCAGACCCCATTATGATTCTTTTAATGTATTCTTCACCATGGCTTTGAGATTTTTTTGGTTGGTTTATGGGAACCAATATTGTTGGCACCTGAGATCTTCGATGACACATCACAAACAAATTTAATTCGGAAAACCTAAAGAATATGGGAGAGGAAAAAAAAAAAAAAAACTTCACTTTAAAGGGACTTTCCAAATTTCTAGTAGTGAGGTAGAGAAATTGCAAATATATATAGACAAAAAATCAGTAGTTTTTATTTTTTATTTTTTATTTTTTATTTATTTTTTTACAATTCTAATAGAGTGGCAATTTAATAGTTTTCATAACTACTTGATTGGGGAGAGGGAGAGTCATAAAGTTGAAGAAAGTTTGAATTATTATCGGATTGAGTTTGATGAAATAATAAATGGAAAGTTGAAAAGTTAGGAAATGTTAATTAAGAGATGGAGAATTTAAAATTTTTTTTTTATGTGATTGGGAAAATGTTAATTTGCAAAAGGAAAAGAAAAAGAAAAAAAGAAAGTTAGTGGGACCGACGACGTAGCCGCTGATGTGGCTCAACAGGAGTGTAGCAACAATAAATGCCATGCTTCGGCTTTATATATATATATATATAGATAGATATAGATGCGTGGTTTTCCAAAATAAATTTTCTTGAAAAATGTCTCATTTTCTTGTATTTGGTAGCCAACTTGAAAATGAGTTGGAATTTTTTTTTTGGTATCTAGTACAAAAAAAATTAAGAACATTAATTGTAGAATTCAAAACATGAAAGGGAAACTATGAGAGTGAAAATGTTTTTCATAAAATAAACATAGAAAACAACCTCTTAAGAGTAAGCCAAATTTTTGTTAAGGATTTTCATTTACCAACTTTTGGTTTTCCTTTGACCTACATTAGAAATTTTGGAAACTTGGAAAACTATATATCTATGAAAAAGTATAATAGTCAAAACAAACGAATATACTTTACCAAACTTAAGAAGTGATCCACCTGGATATAGCGTTCAAAAAAGATACATTTGCAAAGTATTTAATTAGATTTATAAATCCAAGAGAGCATACCAATGAATTAATGTTGAGCAAAATTTACAATATTATATTATGCCTATTTTGAAAAACTTATTGATCCCTCATCAGTTATCAATGTGAATTAAAAAATTATTCCAAAAGTAGTGTTGCTTACTCTCTCTCTATCTCTTTGGTGTCCCCCTCTTCTGGTGTAAAATATCCCAAATGAAAGAAGCACGACCACAACCACTGATCCTCTGACAGAAGAAGAACCATCTCCCAAGTGACATCGTGTTCGACATCCTAGCAAGGCTACCTGTGAAATCACTCTTAAGATTCAGGTGTGTTCGCAAATCTTGGTACTTTCACATTACCAGCCCTAATTTCATTTCCACCCACCTTAATATGTTTTTGTGCCTCAATCAAGGTTATGTCATACACATGCCAACAATTAATCTTGACAATCAAGACTTGAAGGTTGCTTGTGACCGCATGTTTGATGGTATATCTGAGTTTAAAATTCCCTTTAGTTTTCGATCCGGGCTTGCCTTTTTAGTTGGTTCATGCAATGGACTATTGTATTTCAGTGATTTTAGGCTGCAAAACTCCCTAATTAATAATGCATTCTTTGGGTTTAATGCTGTATACTTGTGGAACCCTAGCATTAGAAAATTTAAGAAGTTTCCTGATACTTGCTTAAGCCAATTACATCTTGCTAAACTTGGATTTGCTCACCATTCTCAAAAAAATGATTACAAGGTTGTGAGGATCTCAAGGCCTTTTACTGAACCTATGCATCCCCTTAAGGCTGAGGTGTACACATTAAGTTCGGATTCATGGAAAAGAGTTGGAATCTCATGGAGACCCAATGTCGTTTTCTACAAATTTAGTTGTGTTAAGCCATTCCCATTTGTTAGTGGACATTTGCATTGGATGTTGGATATGATAGAAGATGGAGGAGGACAAGAGATTCGGTATATTGAAATGATATTGTCATTTGATGTCAATAGTGAGAAATTCAAAGAGGTACCTCTGCCTGATGATCACTCTTTCAAAGATGGGAAAAATCTTACGTCAGTCAAGGAAAAACTAGCTTTAGCAAAATTTGAACAACAACCACATGGCATGCTATGTTGCGTACGGGTGATGAGGGAGTATGGTGTGTGTGAATCATGGAATAAACTTTGTGTTGTACCAGTTGTAACTCATACTTGTTTCATTGGTTTCACCAAGTATGGATAACTTTTAATCCAAAAGAAGACCCAAGAAATCTACAGCTTAGAAGATAAGTATGTTTTAATAGACTCCGAAACTCTATATGAGAAGGAGACTAGTATTCAAGCTATACATCCTTTAGTTATAGCTACTTACATGGAGAACCTTGCTTTACTTGATGGTGCAAATGTGATATCTTACTGAGAAGTCGTTAATGGTATGAATGAATTGAAACCCTTGTAGTGCTTTTAATTGTAGTAGGCATGTTAGTTTGTGTTGAGGTGCAAAAATATATATAACTAATATAGCCACAAATAGGCCCAAAAAGAAAAGAGATGAAAAAAGACCTTAGGCCCATTTCACAAAAAGAAAGAGAGAAAGGATGGGCTCTTACAATAAAAGAAAGGAAGGGGAAAAGAAAGAAAAAGAAGGGAGCCCAGAAGACTTGATTCAGAGGTCCACGAAGAAAAGGGCCCAAGAAAAACAGATGAAGCAAACAGCAACCAAGCCCAGAAGGAAGACTTGGGTCGGGATGCCCAGAAGCAATACCGGAGCCAGAGGATCCCCGGACGCATGAGGAGAAATTGAAGCAGACTTGATAAGAAAAAAAAGGACAAAAGGCACGCTGGGAGACTCTCATTCGAAGAAAGACAAAAAAAGATAAAGATGCAGGAGATTTGGTCTCAACCATTTGAAGAAAAAAGACAAAGAAAGTACAACTGGGAAAGCTGGGAAAGCTGGAGCAAGAAAAGACAAACACCTCAGGTCAACCAAGGGGAAATTCGGAAATGGGAAGCTTGCTGGGAAACTTTCATCCTGTCGCAGCAAAAAGAGAAGAGCTATAAGAAAAAAAGGAAACGACATGTCCCTGGGACAACCAGGCGCTGAACCAACTTCAAAGGGCAAAAAGGAAAATTGGTAGTACCCCCAGGAGCCCGCCACTGTGCTATAAAAAGGGGGGAAAGGAAGAGATAGAATTCAACTTTTGGAGAGGCATAGATCATTGGTTAGGAAACTGAGAGCTATTTTTTCTAAAAGTCTCAAAAGATATAAGAGATACTCTGTTAAACCAAAGGGAAAACAGAGGAACTTGTTCCCGGGATCCCCGAAACAGCCACTACATTACACGCTCGGATTCAACGGATTCAAACTTTGCAAGTCTTTGAAGCTTGAATGGCTATCAAAGTCTGTAATTTTTGAACTCACTTGAACCTTGCACCATGTTTTTTTAGTGAGCTTTGTAATCACAGTTTTAAAAGAAAAAACTAATGAAACATACCTCATCAATCGGAGGATCCCTAACATGTTCTTCGCATTTTATTTCACTTATTATGCATTTCCTTTACTGATAAATGTTGTTCAATACAAATACTCTTTTTTTAGTTTGTTTGTAATTGTAGGAAGCTTGTTTCTGTGCACAAATCTATTCCTAAATCAGCCTGTTAGCTGCGGGGAATTGATCCCAGTCCACCAAGTACCCCTCACACGGTCCAGGATCCTCGGGCCATAGTGCTAAAACAAAAGTACTCTCACAGTTTGTTAAAAGCATAATTTTTGTTCCGAATTTATATTATCCTTTTATGGCATTTGATATTTCCATTTGACATTTCTATTATCATTTTTCTGCTAAAATATAAACAACAGATTGAGGAAATGGTAGAAGAGATTGAAAGATAATAGTTCATCAAAAAATATTGAAAGTTAATAAAAAGAAGCTCTAAAACTGTGGAGGTTGAAAAAGGAGTAGCCAATTACTTATTTAGTGTGTGTATTAAAATTCCAGGGTCATATTCTTAATTCCTTTGTTCAAGCTATATGGTCTTTATTGGCTTCTGCAGCACATCTAATTATAATGTTAATTACAAGAAGCTTATTTTTATGATTGATAAATTGTTCGAATATATTTGACCTTGCAATATCCCCCTATCTTTGTCTTTTGCGAGGCATATTTAAATATGGAATGCAATTATGACTCAAATCACATGTGTATTGTCAATTTATGCGAATCAACAACTACGTTCAGCTGCTTAAAATTATGTTTCTATTTGTACTTTTGTGCTTTTTTATCTTGAAGAAACATGCTATATTTTATAGTACTATGGAATGTGTATATAGAACCTTTTGAGTGGGTGAAGAGGAAGAATTTAAGACATACATATTTGTTAGGCTTTCAAGTTCATTGGATTTTCTCCTAGGCATTCATATGATTTTATTCACCCAATTTCTTCATGAGCATATTTTGTTGCTGATGCCTTCATTTACCATTTTAATTGCATGTTGATTTAAGAATAATTTTGTACTTTATTTGACTTCTTGAATGGACATGAAATATTTGCTAATAATTTACAAATCTCAATCTTGGCTAGAAAACAACTACAATTAAAATTCAATTAGAGAAAAAAAAAATGATCTCATTCAACTTTTCTCCCCCAATTTTTGATAACAGCTTTATCTAGATTGGAACATGTTGTACATCATCTAACAAACTACATAAATTTGAAGTTTGGCAAACAAATATGATCCATAATTTGCTTGATTGTGAATAATACCAAAATTGGAAATGATTCGAAAATAGTATTACAACAAAAAGTCTAGCCAGTTCAGATAAGAATAAACTCTTGAATTCCACCTCTGAACATCTTCACTTCAAGCACATATCTATTTCTTTTGGCACCAAAAAAAAGGTCTCCATTTATAAGTATAAACACTCAAATTCCTCCTCTGAACATCTTCACTTCACGCACCTATCTATTTTTTCTGGCACTAAAAGCGGGTCTCTATGTAGTAAAGCAACGAGAAGAAAAAAGATTGGTTATACTAACTTTTTGTATAAAAATTATAGAGAGGAGTCTATTGGAAAATAAGATAGAAAAGAAAAAGAATCGAGCATATATGTCTGTGTCAAGAAAAGTTACGAAATACAACTTTTTCATTTCGTGTAAATGAGAAATATCATTGAGTAGGTAATGGTATTGCTATTCCTACATATATATGTTTAAAAGAACATACTCTGGCATTTAAAGTAGTAAAGTGTTTTCTTCCTTTTATGTAGGCATCTTTTATATTAACAAATAATTGTGCCTAGCATCTAGTCTACAACCTCGTTTAAAGCATGTGATCAAGCATGCTTTGATTGAATCTTTAATTCTTTATCTATACCATTAATTTGACTATGTAATTGAAATGTATATTTTTCCGATCACAGAAACTAAATCATTGATAAGAAGAAGAATAGGAAAGAGGATAGTAGAAGAAAAGAGCAAAGGGAGAATGGAAATTGACTTTATACTGTCTCCTAACACTTGTTTCATGCGTGTATAATACAATACGAGTTAACAGACTATACAGTTTCTGACATTTTTTGAGCACATGTCTTATCTGACGGCGACCAAGAATAATTGAACTATTTTTAATCAAAACACTTTGAAATATTTTGTTATAGGGGAGATGACAAACGAGATGATTCTAAGTTTTCCTTCTCATGTTTAGGTGTAAAATGTTAGTGTATAGATTAGCCTAGTGTATAGATTAGCCCATTGGGCTTAGCCTAGTCTATTACTTGTATTACACTTATATTACTTGTACTGCACACATACCTAGCCTATATAAAGGCTCTCTTTTGTACATTGTTTTACACATATTAATATACTGACTATTCAGTCATTCTCTCTCTTTATATTGTTAACATGGTATCAAAGCCTTGCCTCTGATTTTTTGGTTCCTGTGGACATCTCCGGCGTTCTTCCGCTGCCCTCGCCTTCATCCGGTTGTCACTGTCAGAAGCGAGTCACCGCCGTCATGCCCACAACCCTAGAACACTCGGATTTCGTCAGTTTGTTGATCAAACCGCCAAAGTTAAGGCATACATTGACAGATCTGACAGTCCCGAGCAAAACCTAACAAAAATCTGCCAGAAACAGCCTTCCACGCGCCCCCACGCGCCGCCAGAAGTTTCTGCCTCACGAGCACGAGCCGCCACGCTCTGCCACGCGCCTTCACGCGCCGTCTCTCCTTTCCACGCGCCTCACGCGCCGTCCACGCACAGTCCATGCGCCTCACGTGCCCTGCTCCGTTTCACGGATTGCCATGTCAGCCCTAGGGTGACGTCACTCAGCCACGTCATCATCCCACGTCAGCATCCCACGTCAGCATCAGCCGTTGACCGTTGACTAGACCGTTGCCCTTTGACTTTGACCAAGGTCAAAATTTTTCAACAGGACCTGTCTTGCTCAGTTTTTCGCATAGATTCCGATTTTGGGCTCCGTTTCTACATTTGAGGTCTCTAAATCTCATTTTTTGGTCATTTTCTTCATTATGGCTAAACAAAATGAACGCGACATCATACGTCCTATCACCATTATGTTGGATGGTCCTACTAGCTATCATGCATGGTCTCAGAATATGACTGTTTTTCTCAAGGGTCGTAAACTGTGGAGATATGTGACTGGTTCAATTCCTAAGCCAGTACCAAACCCTAAGTCCAAAGTTATAGCTGCTGAAGAATCTTCCCCGACTACTGTTACAACAGATGATTATGAAGATCGCCTAGAGGAATGGGAGAGTATTCAGAGTAAGATCTTGTCTTGGTTTATTAATACCTCTATTCTCTCCATTCATAATCTTCTTCCTCGTCTTGAGACTGCTGAGGCTGCCTGGAAGTTTTTGGCTGATCGCTATAATTGTACTAATGATTCAAGCTTAGAGTTCCACATTGAGTCAAAACTTTATCAAATGCGACAAGAGACAGGTCAGTCCATTTTTGATTTTTATTCTCAGACTTCTACTATGTGGGAACAACTCTCTGCTGCAGATCCTCCACTAGTGTGTTCTAAGGACATTGAGCTCTTTGCCAAATATCGGGATTGCCGTAAATTTATGTACTTCATGATGGGTTTGCGTGAGGATTTTGAGCCTATTAGGGCTTCTCTGCTTAGCCGGTCTCCTACTCCTTCTCTTGATGCTGCAGTGAAGGAGCTCATCTCTGAGGAAAACCGTCGGCTTGCTTATCACATGTCATCATCTGATCATGTATTGGCTACACCATCTCCACAGCCTCCCATTGTTGCATTCACTGCTCTTCCACGGATAAACTCTGGGCGTCCCACCTCTCAGTCTTCCAAAGGTACTCGCTGTGAGTTTTGCCATGCTAAAGGCCATGACATCTCAGTTTGTCGTAAACTGCAGAAATTTGTGCAAGACCAGAATAAAGCTTCTCTTCCTCGGGCAACTGCTGTATGTCCTTCAGATCCATCGGTTCCTACAGGTCCATCTTTGACTTCCTTACTTACTACGGCTGATATTGAGGCAGTTGTTCAACAGGTTTTATCCCGCACTTCCACTGCCCTTTCTGTCACCTCAGGTAAACAACCTTGGTTTTTTGATACTGCATGTTGTAACCATATGACTCCTGATGAATCCCAATTTTCTGATAAGGCACCCTTAGAACATCCAATCACCATTTACACTGTTGATGGAACTCCTATGCCTGTTAGTCATAAAGGAACAATCTCTTCTCCTTGTTTATCCCTTAGTGACACTTTTCATATCCCAAAGTTATCCCTCAATTTGCTTTTTGTTGGTCAACTTTGTGAATTAGGCGTAGATCTTCTCTTTACTAATCATGGTGTGGATGTGCAGGATCCCCGGACAGGTCAAGTGCTTGGGACAGGCCGTAAGGTTGGTCGCATGTTTGAGGTTCATGACTTGAAGATTCCTTCACAAGTTGTTTCTGCAGTTGCTACCACTACCACCTCCTCACCTGATCTATGGCATGCTCGTCTTGGTCATCCATCCTCATCTCGTCTTCAGTTGTTAGCTTCTCAAGGTCATTTAGGTTCAGTTCAGTTTCAAAAATTTGATTGTACTTCCTGTCATTTTGGCAAACAAACAAAATTGCCCTTTAATAATAGTGACTCATTTTCTTCTGCACCCTTTGATCTTATACATTCTGATATTTGGGGTTCTGCACCTGTTCCTACTGAGGGGGATCTAGATATTTTGTCATATTTGTGGATGATTTTTCTCGATATACTTGGATTTATCTGCTTCATCATAGGTCTGAACTTGTGTCTATTTACCAAACATTTCATAAAATGATTCAAACACAGTTCAATCGCACCGTCAAAGTTTTTCGATCAGATAATGCTCAAGAATATAATGATAAATCTTTCCTATCCTTTTTAGACAATCATGGTACACTTACTCAGCGGTCTTGTCCTTACACCTCTCAACAAAATGGTCGTGCAGAACGAAAACATCGTCACATTCTTGATGTTGTCCGCACCCTTCTCATTTCTGCCTCTCTTCCTGAGCGCTTTTGGGGTGAGGCTGCACTCACTGCTGTATACACCATTAATCGTATCCCTTCACCAACTACACACAACAAATCACCATTTGAGCTTCTCTATGGTCAAACCCTGACTACTCCTCTCTCGAGTTTTTGGTTGTGCTTGCTTTGTCTCTCTTCCTCCTCATGAACGAACAAAGCTCCAACCTCGTGCTCGTCTCTGTTGTTTCCTTGGTTATGGTGTATCTCAAAAGGGGTTTCGCTGCTATGATCCCATTTCTCATCGTCTTCGTGTCTCCCGTCATGTTGAGTTTTGGGAACATCGTTCTTTTACGAGTCTTCAGCAGTTTCCTACATCCTCTTCCTCTGAGTCTCCCATTTTTACTGATCTTTTCCTCCCTCTCTATCCTGAACTTGTGGAGGATTCTTTAACATCGGCTGCCTCTCCAGACGACTCATCTCCGGTTCTGTCCCCGGCATATGACCTGCCTGTCTTGGATCCTGTGGCACCACCCTCTCCTGAGTCTCCTGATGGTCCTGAACTTTGTCGTTCCACTCGGGTAAGCATTCCTCCCCCTTATCTCTCTGATTATCACTGCTCTTTTGCCCTTGCCACCCTCTATGAACCTCACACCTATCGTGAGGCCCATACTGACCCTCTTTGGCAGCAAGCTATGAATGATGAACTAGATGCCCTTCATAAAAATCACACTTGGGATATGGTTGATTTGCCTCCTGGTCAGTCTGTAGTAGGTTGTAGGTGGGTTTACAAGATCAAGACCAAGGCTGATGGATCTGTTGAACGATACAAGGCTCGCCTAGTTGCCAAGGGCTTTACCCAAGAGTATGGCATTGACTATGAGGAAACATTTGCTCCTGTTGCTCGCCTTACATCTGTCAGATGTCTCATTGCTGTGGCTGCTGTTCGCCGTT
Source organism: Quercus suber (assembly GCF_002906115.3). NCBI lineage: Eukaryota > Viridiplantae > Streptophyta > Magnoliopsida > Fagales > Fagaceae > Quercus > Quercus suber. Next base: position 1,390,610 of record NW_027069500.1, read on the forward strand.
GGCCTTTTTATCAAATGGATGTGAAGAATGCTTTCCTCAATGGAGACCTTCAAGAAGAAGTGTACATGCAACCACCCCCTGGCTATCCACATTCAGGCAGTCAAGTTTGTCGCCTTCGCCGTGCTCTTTATGGCCTCAAGCAGGCTCCTCGAAATTGGTTTGAAAAGTTCAGCTCAGTTGTTGCTCAGCAGGGTTTCACTTCGAGTCCTCATGACACTGCTCTCTTCGTCCGAAGATCCTCTGCTGGTATCACTCTTATTCTTCTCTATGTTGATGATATGATTATTACTGGAGATGATTCTGCAGGTATTCGCTCTCTTCAGCACTTCCTTAGTCAGCATTTTGAGATGAAAGATTTGGGCACTCTCAGCTATTTTCTTGGGCTTGAGGTTACCTCATCCTCTGATGGATACTATCTTTCCCAAGCTAAATATGCTTCTGATCTTCTCTCTAAAGCCAGTATCACTGACAACAAGACTGTTTCCACTCCTTTGGAATACAATGCCAAGCTCACACCCTTGGATGGTGAACTTATATCTGATGCTACTCGCTATTGTCAGTTGGTTGGTAGTCTGATCTATCTCACTGTTACTCGTCCAGATATTTCACATGTCGTGAGTATGGTTAGTAAATTCATGAATGCCCCTCGTTCTGTCTACTATGCTGTTGTTCTTCGGATTCTCCGATATGTCAAGGGTACTCTTTATCATGGTCTACACTACTCCTCTCGATCTTCTCTTGAGCTTCATGCTTATTCAGATGCGGACTGGGCCGGTGATCCGACTGATCGATGCTCTATCACAGGTTTCTGTTTCCTGTTAAGTACTTCTCTTGTCTCATGGCGCAGCAAAAAGCAGGATGTTGTTTCCCGTTCCAGTACTGAGGCTGAGTATCGTGCCCTTGCCGACACCACCTGCGAGCTTGTCTGGCTTCGCTGGCTCTTGGCTGACATGGATGCTCCACAGCCCACTGCTACTCCTCTTTATTGTGACAATCGTAGTGCTATCTACATTGCTCATAATGATGTCTTCCACGAACGCACCAAGCACATTGAGATCGATTGCCACATTACTCGCCAGCATCTCAAGAAAGGCAATCTCAAGTTGTTCTCCATCTCATCTGCTGACCAGCTTGCTGATATCTTCACCAAGTCTCACCCACCTGGTTGTCTTCGAGATCTTATATCCAAACTCCAGTTGGCTTCCTCCTTGCCACCTCGAGTTTGAGGGGGGATGTTAGTGTATAGATTAGCCTAGTGTATAGATTAGCCCATTGGGCTTAGCCTAGTCTATTACTTGTACTACACTTATATTACTTGTATTGCACACATACCTAGCCTATATAAAGGCTCTTTTTTGTACATTGTTTTACACATATTAATATACTGACTATTCAGTCATTCTCTCTCTTTATATTGTTAACATAAAAGAAGCCATCTCAATGTAGGCTTTTGACTTTTCAGAAGGAAATTATAAAGTATTTGCACATTGCTGACGACATCGTTTAGTAGTACTCAATGATACAAGTAAACTTAGTCAATTGAGCAAGTATTGAGTAAAACAACATCACAACATTTTTTTTGTTCTTTTTTGCCAAATAGCATAATTTTAGGAAAAATTTAGGAGAAACACATTTGGCCAAACTTATTTAGTTATGTAGCATAATGTTGGCATACTTCTTAGTTCTTGTCAACAATTTATTGATTCTAAAAAATAAAGAGTATTTTTATTTTTTCTAATTTAGAATATTTTTAATAATTGGTTGCAATATTTTCGTGTAATGTATTGGCTAGTATGGAGATTGTGAATTGTGACATTCTATTTTTGGTTAGCAAATAGATCCTCATATCTTTCTAGCATCCCCACCTTGGTTTTCTCCTTAAGACACTTTGCACCTATGCTTTAATGTTGTTGGAAGCATTATAAAATTCTTTTAGCCATATTTAGTGTATAAAGCACCATCTAGGTTCCACCATTCTAACCCATAAACAGATGCTGCATCCATCCCCAATTTCAATAGATGGCCGTGAAATCCTCACAACCTTGTAGTCATTATTCCAGGAATTGTGCACAAATTCGAGTTTAAAATGATGTAACTGGCTTAAGCAAGTGCCAAACAACCTCTTAAATTTTCAAATATTGGGGTTCCACAAGTATACATCGTTAACCAAAGAGCGGTAGAACTGCCTAAAATTAGTGAGACACAATTGGCCATTGCATGAACCCACCAAATTAGCAAATCCAAATCGAAAACTAAAGGGAAATCCAAACTCAAATATGAAAGTTCAAATAGCATTGAAAATACTATGAACATTTAGACCCTCAAAAACAAAATATCAATTCAAGCTTATAATCAAACAATAAATGTGCCGAACATGAACATAAGCTAATGACAGAATTGATAAACAATCTAAACCAATTTAAAATCACATCCACAGTAGAAATTAAATGGAAAAGATTAAGGGAAGAGAGATGCAAACACAAAGACAACACGGCGATGTGTCATTGACGAGGAAACTGAAGCCCTCGGCATAAAACCTCTCCGCTGCCCTCCAAGTAGTTAATAATCCACTAGAAAATATAGTTGGGATACATAAACAACAATATACCCTCCAAGCCTAATCTACTCAGTGTACCTAAGCCCTCCAAGCTTCTTGCTCCAACGAGGTTACGCCGAAACTTTTTGTTCTCTAGCTTATCGGATTCCGCTATAGTCCATAGCATTAACCAATAACTATTAGATCCTTCAAAACTGCTTCCCTAAGCACCGAAAGACCTTCTCACAGACGTGGATATAGTGAGAAAAGGATTTGGTCAAGAACCTCTCAAAGATGTATCAATGAGGGTGAGAGTAGAGGAATTTGAAGAGTCTCTTAGGTGAAGATTGTAGATGAATCAATCTTGTATTTCTCTAGGGTTTCTTTGTCAAAATTCTTTCTAGAAGCTCCTTACATTTCATGGGTTTAAGGGGTATTTATACTTGGATGAGAGAGGAATGTGAAGAGTCAGTTTTTCCTAAACAAGGCTGGTTGGCAGCTTGGCCTCACGACTTGACTGAGTCGCGAGTTCAAGCCGCGAGATAACAGAATGGCCAGACTGGACCTTTTGTCCTATAGTGCACCAGCTGGCGTGACTATTCATCTTCTTGCACGCTTCACTCGTGTGCTGCAATTGGCGGCTTGCCAGTCGCGAGTCACCTGCAAGTCCCAGCCGTGAATCCCTGCATCCTTCATAGACTTAAGCATTTCTTCACACTCTCTCACTCACTACCCTTACATGAATCTCACCTAAATACAGTGTTTCTAAGTGCTGAAATACAAGCAAATTGGCATGGAATAAAGCCAACAAGATGGTTGATTAAATTTAACCTTACAATTTCCTTGACAAAACCCTACAACAAACTCTAGACTTAACGCGTGAGTTGGGAACAGTTGGAAAACTCATTCACACCTAACTCTAGAATCTGTAAAGCTCTTGAACCATAAGAACAAGTATCTCCTAAAACACAACAACACAATCTGATTATTGTATGCAGAAAACTTGTAATGCATATAGAGCAAGCACAAAGTGATCAAGGAAGATGGAAATAAGAAATAAACCATGACTTGACCAAAAAGGAACAATCACTATACATAGTGATCACAATGCTCTTTCACACACGGAATGAACATCTGGACATGCAAGCTAATAAGCTTAATGCAAAGTATCATTTGCATGTCCAACACTCAACCAATACATAAAACATATATGCATTTAGGAACAAGATCCTACAAGGGCACAAGAGTGATGTACTTAAAGAAAATGCATGACATTTAACAGCAAGTAGTTAAGCTATAAAACATGGGTATATAAACCTTAAAAGCTTACAAAAGCAACAGGTACAAATCATTAATACATACAAAATAACAAAACATAAAGACTGAAAAGTGCTAATATGAAACAAAAATTAAACATAGTCCTTCTTGCTGAAATCTCCCCCTTTGATGCAGCTGTTTCTCCCCCTATCATTGTACTCCCCCTGCCAACATCATCTCCTTCTTTTTTTCATGGAATAGCTAGTCCTCATCACCTTCTAGTTTTATTTGAATTTGATCTAATTGAGTTTGGATAGAGGTGAACTTCATATCCCATCGAATGTTGACATGGTGCAAGATAAATGTAAGTCCGAACATCTTGGCGCTCAACTCATGGATAGATTTCACAATGTTGTCTAGCTTCTCATCAAATGTGGATGAGCTAGAGCACGAACCACTGTGAGATGCTGAAATTTCTATTTTGATTCCCTTTAGACTATGACCAATGCTAGCTTGTACGTACGCATGTTGATTGGAGCCAGTTTTGTGCAGGGAGACTTATCTGTTAAAGGATGTATTCCTTTGAGCTTCAATATCATAGAAACGAGGCAGCAAAAAGGAATGCATATCCTTGATTCAGTTCAAAGAACCATTTTGCGTAAGACATGAAAGATGTGTGCACAAATGTCAATCTTTACATCAGAGATCAGATCGTGAAGAAACAAGGCATGCCCGAGGTTCATGTACCCGGTGCTAGATAATGGGTACAAGTTGTGAAACATGATGATTGTAAGCACTCTCAATTTTGGAGGAAGAGAGGAAACACTTACTGAGTTCCCATTCGATGAGAATTCCAAGTCTTTTCCAAGAGCAACTCGGAGGAGGTCTTCATCTGGACATAAATCATTATAAATCGGTGAGTTTTTAAACATCGGTCGATTAATGTGAAGAATCTCAGTCAGATATGCGGGAGAGACTGAGAAACTCTTTCTTCTAACCCAGCATTTAAGTTCTTCGTCTTCAACAATTGCATTGGCATAAAACTCTTTTACCAAGCCCTCATATGCTTCATTAAGGTCAGAGAGAAGGTAATTCCAATCTTTGTGAGCAAACTATTTAGGAATTTCGGTGTCAAAAGCATCTCTAAAGTAATTCTCATGAGTCTGAAATGCAACATAAGATCTGAACTTGTTGGGATCAAATACTCCTGATGATGAACGAGTCCTCTTTGCTTTAGGGGAGAGTTTATCAACATCAATGATAGATTCTTTCCCTTCGTTGTTGCCCCATTTTACAGTAGCTCTCTTGAATGGAGACATTTTCACCCTGCATCATGTTTTATCAAGAGACCAAGAAACGCCACACAAGACACCTAACATTATTAGCATTGGGTTAGATCCAAAACATGGATAATGAAGGAAACCCTAGAATACTGAGATTTAGGTCCCAAACATGAAAATGAGTGTGAGTGTGCCACAAACACCACAATGTGTACTCAAGATAGAGAAGATTTGTACAAAAACACCAACGAATGCACAACATTTTTATCATGAGATCATATACACGTTCAAACAAGAGATATACAAATATCAGCAAAAACACACATTCCATGAGGTAAATACAGTAAATGTGAATGATACTGTGTAAGAGACAAAAAAAAACATACATTTTCTTGAATATTGAAACAGGAATGATGGACAACAATGGTGATTTATGTGAGAAAAACGATGAGTTTTAGAAAAGGTCAAATGGGGAAGACAATGAATAGTCACAATAGATCGAGGGAAAACTAAAAAGTTTTAAACATAGATCTTAAAAACACAAAACATACGTTTTTTGCGACTGGATCAAGTCGCCAGTTAGTCGTTAGGGTAAGCCGTGAAACACTTTGAAACCAAGAGTCTTGAAAAATTTTCTAAGTGCTTTTTGTGACTGAAAGGTCTACTCGCGAGGTGAGCTGCAAAAATTTCTGCGTGCCTCTCGTGACTGGACCTTTCACCCACGAACAAGTCGCCACATTGAGCCGCAAGAAACATCAAAACTCAAATTTTGAAAAATATTCTAAGTATTTTTCGCGATTGAGACCTTGACTCACCAGTGAGCTGCGAAAAATCTTGGAGTGGGCTCGTTACTGGGGCATGCGGCTGGGCTAACCTGAGACTAAGTTGCCAGAATAGGGCAACATTGTTTTTGAAATTTTGACACTTTTGTAAAAACAAAATACTTTCCAAAAACAAGATAAAACACTCAAAAATCTTTTTATGTTTGATCAACAAAGATTGAACATGTGAAAACACATTTAAACAAGTACAATCACACAAATGAATATGGCATTCATTGAACATAGACTTGTGTGATGTGTGTGGATATAAAAAATGAGATAGTCCTTAGTCTAATGTAAAGCTTCAATGATCAATTTAATCAAGGCATACACAATTAGCACTAGATAATATGACCCATCTCAATTATAGAAGCATGCATATATGACCTCCCACATAAACTTGATTACATTTCTTTGAAACTTTTCATTTGGCTCCATACACATCATATCATATGATCATTTTGAAACAATACATCTCATTGTGAGATTGATGCCTGAAATTTTTGATATTTTAATTTGATGAGTTAGCCTTTGGCTTTTTGGGGCATCATACAAATTATTTTGGTCGCTTTCTCCCATTTCTAGTAAAATACTAGTATGTGTGACAGGCTTTTGCAGCTTTATATCTCTTTTCATTTAGAGATTTACATTTGGTGAGCTCTTTAATAAAAAACAATAAAATAAAGAGTGGGAAGATATATAGGCATAAGTCTATGCATGTCTTAAGATCAACGAAATCATTCACCAATCATTCATGACAATGTTGAAGATCTATTTACAACAGTCACATAGATTTCATGATATCTCCCACAATGATATGAGTGCATAAGAAACAAGCTAAACTCGTAGATGCACAAGACCATTAGAACAAAGGTACAAGGCAAAACATGCTTTGAGACAAAAACTCAATAATGCCGATCAAATTTTTTGGATTTTCTACTTTTTATATGTTTTTGGATTTTTGACACAAAAGCAGTAAAAGGTTGATCAAAAACAAACAAAAAAACAATGTAAATTTTTTTTAAAGCAAATACAAATCATGCTCTGCAAATAATCAACAAAGAAGTGTGTGCCTTACAAACAAGTTAACTCAATATAAGGAGGTAAAGCACACAATACACATGAGATTCAAAGGATTGTACCAACACCAATGGTCTTACGGAGAGATTCAAACCGTGGACCATCGAGGGGCTTGGTGAAGATGTCCGCCTTTTGATTGACTGTGTGTATGAATTTAAGATATACAACTTTTTCTTCCACCAAATCCCGAATGAAATGGTAGCGTATCTCTATGTGTTTTGACTTTGAATGCTGAACTAGATTCTTAGAGAGATTTATGGCACTGGTGTTATCACAGAAGACACACATTGTATCTTGAGGAATCCCGTAATCATGAAGTAGCTTCTTCATCCAAAGTAGTTGTGTGCAGCAACTTCCAGTGGCTATGTACTCAGCTTCAGCTGTAGAGAGAGACGCAGAGTTTTGTTTCTTGATCATCCAAGAGACAAAATTGTTACCAAGGTAGAAACAACCTCTTGAGGTACTCTTTCAATCATCCACACTACCAGCCTAGTCTGCATCTGAATAACTGATAAGGCAAGCATTTGAATCCTTGAAATACCACAACCTATAATCTGGAGTACCGTTGATATAGCGTATAATTCTCTTTACCACAATCAGGTGAGACTGCTTTAGAGTAGCTTAATATCTAGCATAAATATCAACGCTGAATGTAATATCCGGTTTACTTGTAATAAGATAGAGTAAACTCCCAATAATACTCCTATACAAGGTTGGACTCACTTCCACCCCGAAAGAATCAGCATTCAGCTTTGTGGATGAACTCATGAGAGTGGAGGCATGCTTTTTGGAGTCTAGTCCAAACTTCTTGACAATATTTCTAGCATATTTTTCTTGTGAAACAAATATGCAATCCTTCTTTTGTTTGACTTGAAGGCCCAGGAAAATTGTAAGCTCCCCTACCATACTCATCTCAAATTCTTTCTTCATCTCCTCAGAAAATTCTATAGCCCGATCATCGATGGTAGCACCAAATACTATGTCATCAACATATACTTGAGCCACCACAAGGTAATCTTCATCATTCTTGACAAACAAAGTTTGATTAGCATAACCTCTAATGAATCCTCTTTCTAGGAGGTAATAGGTAAGCCGATCATACCAAGCTCTAGGAGCTTGTTTTAAGCCATAAAGGGCTTTCTTCAATCTCAACACATGATCAGGAAAGTGAGGATCCTTAAAACCTTTAGGTTGTTCAACAAACACTTCTTCATTGAGATATCCATTTAGAAACGCACATTTTACATCCATTTGGTAGAGTTTGATGTTTATGGTGCATGCGATGGACATAAGAATTCGAATAGACTCAAGTCTTGCCACAGGAGTGAAGGATTCATCAAAATCTACTCTTTCTACTTGAGTGTATCCTTGAGCCACTAATTGAGATTTATTTCTGATTATCTCTCCATCTTCATCTGTCTTGTTTTTGAATATCCATTTAGTGCCGATGACATGAACATTTTCAGGCCTTGGAGCAAGTTCCCATATATTATTTCTCACAAACTGATTCAGCTTTTCATGCATTGACTTTACCCAATTTTCATCCTGGAGAGCTTCTTCTACCCTTTTTGGCTTAAATTGGGCAAGGTAGCAATAATGAACGGTTTTAGACCCCTTAAAACACAACCAGATTGAGTAGCCTAGTTAATTAGCCAAGTTGTTACTTAGTCAAATTATGCAATTCTAGGTAAAAACAATCAAACAATCATATTAAGAATATAAAGCAGCGAAAAAGTAAATAACACAAGATATGATCACCCAGGAAACCACACGGTAAAAACCTGGGGAGGATTTAACCTAGCTATCCTCAAGGTAAACCTGAATCCACTATGCGAAAGAATCGAAGTTCATACAGAAGGACTACAAGCTCCCCGCTTGACTTTCTAATGCTACCTACCAGTAGAACTTACTGACACGACCATGTACAAGCTTCGAATCCACGGACTCCTTCTTTCTTGGATTCTCCAATCAGCTATAAGCACCCACGCTTGATATTCTTTAAGCTTCAATGGTAGAAACCAAGTTGATCATCAAGATGTTGAAGTAATCTCTACCTTGAAAACCCTAAGCTTTGTGTAAAGGCAAACTCCTCTAGATCTCACAAGAGATTTACATAAAACAGAAAAGTATGAGCAACAAATCAACTGGAGCAACTCTAAAAATGTGGCTAGGGTTTTTCTTTATATACCTAGGGTAAAAACAGAAAACCCAAAATGTTTAATGAGTTAGGGCTGAGCTGGAATTTTTTGCAGAAAAACATTTTGCCCGAGATTTGATTGATCGGGCCTTTTCTTCGATCGATCGAGCCAGGCCGAAATGTGCCAATGCATCTTGCAGCCACTCGATTCCAACTTTTCATGAAAGACCAACTTTGAGCAAGTCTAAACAAGACTAAATAACCTGTTTTGATCATGGTTTGCCGACAATACAAATTAGAGTTCTAAATACATAAATTCCTAAATCTTTAGAACCTAACAAACTCCCCCTTTGGCAATCCGTGACAAAACACACACTAAGCTCAAAATTTACAATTAAACAGCCCTTTACAAAATAATGCTCATAAAAACTAAAATTCAATCCTAACTACTATCCATTAGTTGCAAGTGTAGATAGCAGCTCAATTGAATCAACCTGTATATTCCTGAAATACTCAACAAACGCATAAACGCATGTGTGACAGAAAATAGTATATAAACAGGTATATCATTCTTGTATGATTCACACAACACATAATAAAGACATATATCAATGAATTAACTCAAAGAATATAAATCAATAGACAGTGAATCCAAAGAAACAAGAATCAGCAAAAAATCATATATATCAATCAATGTTACTCCCCCTAACATGAATATCCCAAAAAAAAAAATGATATACAAGGTGAAGCGCCTAAATACAATCTACTCCACAAAACAAAAAAAATCTCCCTCACTACAAAACTCCTCTACAAAACTCTATTCCCCCTTTTTGTGACGGAATGCCAAAGGGCAATCATAATCCATCATCAAAAGGAGGTGGTAATGGTGATCGAAGACGCGCCAGATCAGCTCATAAAGCTCGGATCTCGTCAAAAATGTCCACAAAAAGCTGACCATGAGCCGCCTGGACGGTCATGACAGTCTCCAAAGTACGACGAATATCAAACTCATCCGATGGAGGTGAAGGAACAGCAGTAGCAGCAGCAGCATCAAGATCAGAAACATCCTCACCAGTAGGACCTGTAGAAGAAGAGGGAGGGGTGCGGACCCAGAAAGCTCAGACCTAGGGTGTTTAAAGCCAGCTCGAAGATGAGTAGCCCTCTGTCTAAGAAAAGACGCATCTATGGGATCGATAACATGCACAGGCTCTGAGGAAGGGAAATCCTCTAAACCTAAATTGAGAAGAATCCTATGAATAAAAATAGGATGAACCAGTGCATGAGAAGAAGATGAACTCCTATACACATTGTTCAGAGAACGAAGGAACAAGTGGGGAAAATTGATAGGAGCATCAGTAACAAGAGCGTACAGAAATACACACCTCTCGAGAGGAATGGTGTGCAGATGAGAAATGGGCCAAAAGCAATGACACGTTATCCTAAAGATAAGATAGTGTAGCTCAGAAAGCTCAGCAGTGGTGATCCTAGGATCAGAACCCCACTGGATAGATGACCTAGTGATGTAAGACATGACATCACTCAGAACAGGAGACTCATCATAAGGATAGACAGGGTGCTGGACCAATGGTACCCCAAGAGCATCAGCCACTACTGTAGGAGTAATGGTGTACTCTACGCCTCGTATCCAACTTTTTACTAAAGTGTTGGAATCATAGATGCGGATCGAGATGTTCGAAAAGAACTCTCAAATCAAGGTAGTAGGAGGAGGAGGATTAGAAATATCCACCAAGGGTAACCAGCCCCGACGCTCTATGTTTGCCTTAATAGCAGGATCTAACTCATCTAGAATAACAGATCGCTCAGACCAGATCTTACGCCTAAGGTTCAGCTTCTCATAAATTTCCTGATTTTTCTCACTAGGAAATCTCTCTCGGTCAAAAGATGGAGGGGAAGGAGTAGGTGAGGGGATGGACCTACAAGCTCTAGTCTTTCTAGGCATGATGCGAAGGAAAGGACAGAGACATAAGAAAGAGAGAAAAAAAAAAAAAACCAAGGCAGACTGCAAATTAGCACAAAAAAAAAATATAGAGCAAAAATCTATATGATGCACGAACAGTTAAAATGGCATGATGCATGTACTAATGTAGTAAACACAGTTCAAAATTAAGTTCAATTGAAGAAAAATGGCTTGAGCATAGAGTTTCTAACAAAAACCCCAAAAAATTTTAAAACCACTTGAAAAATTTTGAAACACATGGATGAATTAAGCATTACAAAACATAACACATAGATTATAATGCCTAATCACATTCAATCAACAAGTCAATTTCAAAAAATTCAACCTAATTGAACAAAATCCCCAATTCGGAACCAAACATAGACCCTAGAAATTTCAATTTCTCACAAAACTCAAAATTGATCAAATTAATCAATCACAATCAAGTTTATAACATGTCCCCATCAAAACTCATTGATCAATTGCACAAAATTTGGCATGAATCATCAAAAATCCCAATTTTAGAAAGGTCCGAAAATTTGAGATAAAATGCATGAAAAATGCAATTAAAACAAAAAATGAGGGGCAAAAGAGACTTACCAGCTAGAGGGAAGAGAAATCTTGCAAAAAATTTGGAGGAAAATGACAAAAAATCCGCTGTAGATCCGTGCCAACTCGGAGAGAGAAAAGAAAGTTTGAAAAAGCTTTTGAAAAGTGAATAGATTCAGTCAAAGAACACTATTTGAAAAAGCTGATTCACGACTTTCGATTGATTGAAAATTACTTTCGATCGATCGAGTCACTCAAAAATTTTCTTTTTTGAAAAGAAATTTTAAAATTGTCGATCGATCAAAAAATAGACTGGATCGATCGAAATAGGTAGCGGATCACAGAGTTTTGGGAAAAATTTCAGTTTTGAAAAATCAAACCAATTTTTTTGAAAAAATAGCTCCTCAAAGCATTAAAAGCAAAGAAATTCAATGCATGAGTATGAATTGAAATGGAATGCTTTTTCAAAAACCCAAAATTGTAATCCCAATTTTTCCAAAGACAGTTTTAGCCAGTTCTTCATTTAATTTCACAGCCAAAAATTATGTTTTGCATAATTCTCATGATATTTTTAAACTTGGTTGGTCAAACCAAAAACACACAATAACATGTTCAACTTCAAAAGACTTATCATGAACAGGAGCAGTGCTTTCTGTAGGTGCTTCTGAACATACTTCATCATTTATCACAACATTTGAAGATTCCATGACTGTTTTGGTTCTCAGATTGTACACTCTATATGCTCTACTAGTGGAAGAGTACCCTAAAAAATATCCTTTGTCACTTTTTGAATCAAACTTTTCTAGGTTCTCTCTATCACATAGAATGTAGCAGTCACTGCCAAATATTCTGAAATATTTGACAACAGGCTTCTTCCCTCTCCAGAGTTCATAGAGAGTTTTCTTGGAGTCAGGTCTGAAATACACACGATTGAGGGTATGACAAGTAGTATTAACAGCTTTTCCCCAAAATGATTTTGGCAACTTTTTGTTGTGTAACATAACCCGTGCCATCTCCTGTACAACCCTATTTTTCCTTTCCACAATCCCATTTTGTTGAGGTGTCTTGGCGAAGAGAATTCATTATGAGTACCTTGATCATTGCAGAAAGTAGCCAGCTTGGTATTCTCAAATTCTCTTCCATGATCACTCCTTATTCTAGCTATCACAGTATCTTTTTCAACCTGCAGTTTCTTGCACAGATGTATCATCTTCTCAGGAGCCTCAACTTTATCTTTCAAAAGCACAACCCAAGTATATCTAGTAAAATCATCCATAACAACTAGAATATACTTCTTTCCACCCAAACTCTGAACTCTGGTAGGACCCATGAGATCAATGTGCAGTAACTCTAGAGGTCTTGAAGTTTGAACACTAGTCACGGATGGATGCTTGGATTTCACTTGTTTACCTATCTGACATGGTCCATAAATGCTCTTCTCTATCTTCTCAAACTTACGTAAACTAATAACTGCCTCACATTTGGAAATCTTCTCTAACTGCTTATGATTGGCATGTCCCAACCGTTGATGCCACAAATCAACTTGATCAATTTTTGCACTAAAACACTTGTTGTTCACACTTGGTGTTATGCCATAACAGTTGTCAGCTGTCCTTACACCAACACACATACAGTCACCTCTTCCATCAAGTATCTCACATTCATACTTGGTGAAAAGAACATCTAACCCGTTGTCGCAAATCTGGCTTATGCTGAGTAAATTTGCCTTCAGTCCATCAATATACCAAACATCTTCAAATATTGGCAATCCTGGAATATCCACAGTTCCAATACCTCTAATCACAAATTTGCTCCCATCTCCAAAAGTAACTGTCCCAATCTTTCCTTCAAAGAGAGTTTTGAATAAACTTTTGTTTCCTGTCATATGCCTGGAACAACCACTATCCAAATACTAAAGACAAGAATCACGTGCCTTTAAGGTGGTTAAAGCAATATAGCATAAATAATTCTTATCACATGTGATTATTCCAAGATACTCAAGAAAAGATTTAACAGAAACAACAAGAGGTAAAAACAACAAGTAGACAAGTTGATATATAAGCAAAATAATTTTCCAAAAATCCATGATAGCAGGGGTCAAGGATCAGCTCAGAGATCAAAAAATCTCTAACAAGAGAGCTACCTGCTTTGATACCACTTGAACGGTTTTAGACCCCTTAAAACACAACTAGATTGAGTAGCCTAGTTAATTAGCCAAGTTGTTACTTAGTCAAATTATGCAATTTTAGGTTAAAATAATCAAACAATCATATCAATAATATAAAGCAGCGGAAAAGTAAATAACACAAGATATGATCACCTAGGAAACCACACGTTAAAAACCTGGGGAGGATTTGACTTAGCTATCCTCAAGGTAAACCTGAATCCACTATGCGAAAGAATCAAAGTTCATACAGAAGGACTACAAGCTCCTCGCTTAACTTCCTAATACTACCCACCAGTAGAACTTACTGACACAACCACGTGCAAACTCCAAATCCACGGACTTCTTCTTTTTTAGATTCTCCAATCAGCTACAAGTACCCACGTTTGATATTCTTTAAGTTTCAATGGTAGCAACCAAGTTGATCATCAAGATGTTGAAGTAATCTCTACCTTGAAAACCCTAGGCTTTGTGTAAAGGCAAATTCCTCTAGATCTCACAAGAGATTTACACAAAACAGAAAAGTATGAGCAACAACTCAACTGGAGCAACTCTAAAAACGTGGCTAGGGTTTTTCTTTATATACCTAAGGTAAAAACAGAAAACCCAAAATGTTTAATGAGTTAGGGCTGACCTGGAATTTTCTGCAGAAAAATATTCTGCCCGAGATTCGATCGATCGAGCCAGCTGAAATGCACCAATGCATCTTGCAGCCACTCGATTCCAACTTTACATGAAAGACCAACTTTGAGCAAGTCTAAACAAGACTAAATAACCTGTTTTGATCATGGTTTGTCAACAATACAAATTAGAGTTCTAAATACATAAATTCCTAAATATTTAGAACCTAAGAAATGATATGTTACATGATTGGCCAGGAGTATGTTTCCTTTTCTAAGATGAATACCTTCATCTAAAGATCCAATGATGTTGCTATTATCAGGATCGTTCTTAATCACTCTTGATGATGGCTTTTTTGATGTGGAGACTTCCTCATTTCGGGAGATGGGAGGATGAACTTCTGGAGGAGTAAGAGGACTTGATGTTCTAGACATTGATCTTGTTTCCATTCTTGTGTTCAAAGGAGTTGATTCATTTTCTGGTGTAGTTCCTTCAGCTTCTATATCAAAAGCTTCGGCCTCAATAGTGGATTCTTTGGTGTGCGGCCCTTCCCCACGATCAACCATTTCTACCTTGGTTATGGCATCATCAATTTTTACATTGATGGACTCCATTACTGTCTTAGTTCTCTTGTTGAAGACACTATATGCTCGGCTAGCAGTAGAATACCCAAGAAAAATACTTTAATCTCTTTTAGCATCAAATTTTCCAAAGTTCTACCGATCATTTAGAATGTAGCACTTGCTTCTAAACACTTGGAAGTACTTTACTTTCAACTTCTTTCCATTCCAAATCCCATAAACGGTTTTCTTTGTTCCCACTCGGATGAATATTCTATTACCAATGTAGTATGAAGTGTTCATGGCTTCTCCCCAAAACTTTTGAGGAATTTGATTGTTAAGTAGCATAACTCTAGCCATGTCTTGAATCACTCGTTTCTTCCTTTCAACCACTCCATTTTGTTGAGGAGTTTTGGGAGCTGAAAATTCCCTTTTGATTCCGTTCTTTTCACAAAACGACTTAGATCTTACATTCTCAAACTCCTTGCCATGATCATTCCTAATCTTGACAATGGGAACTCCTTTCTTGTTTTGTAATCTCTTGCAAATAATTTCCAATTTTTAACATGTTTCTGATTTTTCTCTAAGAAATTCAATCCAAGTATATCTTGAGAAAATCATCAACAATGACCATAATGTACTTCTTTCCTCCTAGACATTCAATTCTTGTAGGCCCCATTAGATCAACATGGATAAGCTCTAAACACCGTGAGGTAGCAATGACATTCACTTTGTGATGACTTGCCTTTGTTTGTTTTCCCATTTGGCATGCTCCACAAATAGTCTTCTCCACCTTTCCAAACTTTGGAAGTCCCTCAATTGTTTTGAGTTTAGAGACTTTAGCTATTTGTTTGAAATTTGCATGCCTAAATCTGTGATGACAAAGTTCCAGCATGTCAACACAAGCACTTCTACACGAAATAGGTGCCGTAGGAACTACTCCATAGCAATTATCGATAGTCCTATTTCCCTTCAAGACTTGAATCCCTTCTTCGTCAATGATTATGCACCCCTTCTTTGAGAATTGGACAAGAAAATCCTCATCACATATTTGAGTGACGCTTAAGAGATTCGCCTTCAATCCTTTGATGTATAACACATCTTTCAATAAATGTAATCCCGGTATTTCAACATCCCTTTTCTGAGAATTTGAGCATGACTGCCATCACTGAATGTCACTTAGTCACCAACTTTCTCTTTGAGAGTCTTAAATAGTGATTTCTCTCCTGTCATATGATGAGAACAACCACTATCAAGATACCACAAGCATGAGTTAAATACCTTCAATGAGGTGTGCATAAATAGACAAGCATGAGACAAGCATTCTTGACCATCAAACGACAATTTATCTTTATTATCCATGCACTTGTTAGATTGAATTTTCTTTTTCAGATTATCAACCTTTTCACACAATATTCTATTTCTTCTTTTGTACTTCTTAGTTAGAGAGTTAGACTCACATAGACTATTGTGTAAGATGTGATTCTTATTCTCAAAATATTTCAGCATGTGAGCAAACATCCTAGCATGTTTCTTTGTTTTTAATAACTCTAAGAGTTCATTGTTAGGACACCTTTCAAACATACTCATAGAGTCATTGTCACAAATATTTAAACCACAATTCAGCATGACCTTTTCCATAGCAACATCCATATCCAAGGGGTCTAGGATTGCACTCAGGTGTTTAAACCACAACAAGTGCACCTGCTCTGATACCAATTGAAAGTTCAAATAGTGTTGAAAACACTATAAACGTTTAGACCCCCAAAAACAAAATATCAATTCAAGCTTATAATCAAACAGTAAATGTGCGAAACATGAACATAAGCTAATGATAGAATTGATAAACAATTTAAACCAATTTAAAGTCACATCCACAGCAGAAATTAAATGGTAAAGATTACGGGAAGAGAAATGCAAATACAAAGACAACACGGCGATGTGTTATCGAAGAGGAAACCGAAACCCTCGGTGTAAAACCTTTCTGCCGCCCTCCAAGCGGTCAATAATCCACTAGAAAATGTAGTTGGGATACATGAATAGTAATAGACCCTCCAAGACTAATCTACCCAGTGTACCTAAGCCCTCCAAGCTTATTGCTCTAACGAGGTTGCGTCAAACATTTTTCTTCTCTAGCTTACTGGATTCCGCTATAGTCCATAACATCAACTAATAACCATTGGTTCTTTCTAAACTGCTTCCCTAAGCACTAAAAGACCTTGTCATAGACGTGGGTATGGTGAGAAAATGATTTGTTCAAGAACCTCTCAATGTTGTATCAATGGAGAGGGTGAGAGTAGAGGAATTTGAAGAGTCTCTTAGGTGAAGATTGTAGATGAATCAATCTTGTTTTTCTCTAGGGTTTCTTTGTCAAAATTCTCTTTGGAAGCTCTCTACATTTCGTGGGTTTAAGGAGTATTTATACTTAGGTGAGAAAGGAATGTGAAGAGTCAGTTTTTTCCAAACAGGGTCGGTTGGCGGCTTGGTCTCATGACTTGACTGAGTCGCGAGTTCAAGCTGCGAGATAACAGAATGGCCAAGCTGGACCTTTTGTCCTGTAGTACACCAGCTGGCTTGACTGTTCATCTTTTCGCATGCTTCACTCGTGTGCTGCAGTTGGCGGCTTGCCAGTCGCGAGTCACCCACAAGTCCCAGCTGCGAATCCCTGCATCCTTGCACAGACTTGAGCATTTCTTCACACTCTCTCACTCACTACCCTTATATGAATCCCACCTAAATACAGGGTTTCTAAGAGCTGAAATACAAGCAAATTGGCACGGAATAAAGTCAATAAGATGGTTGATTAAATTCAACCTTACAAGATATCTTTTCAAACATGAGGTCACAAGTGAGTGTACATATTTGAGTTTTAAAAGAACTAACTGTTAACCTGTGCGATACATGGGATAGTTTAACAAAATTAAATTGTGGCACGTCAATATAGCAAAATGGTAGAAGAATTAAGAATATTTGTTGAAAGCTTCCTCATATATACAAATGCTAATAAGCAAATATATTAGAAAAGAGTACATGATACTCGTATTCTGCATGAGGACAATAAAATTAAAAAATAAAAGTTGTAGGGAAAAATATCAAAAGAATACAATTTGACTGACGAGCGAGAGAAGTAACTCATATACTAAATATTAATTCTCAAACAATTCTTGTATGTAAATATCTTACATATTATAACGATTACAACAGATTAAATCAAGCACATATAAGTGGAAAGTCTTGTGCCACTAAGTTCGATGCTTATAAACATGAACAACCTCCATATCATCATGTTTTATATGGATTGGGGCATTCAAGGCTTTGGCAATATAAATGCAACATTGTGAAGATTTCCCCGCACTTGAATTGTGCTCCATATAAGCCTATTAAAAATTACCTCTCGATGCTACTGGTTGTATTGCATTGGTTGGGGATTTCAAGTTTCAACCTTCTGCAAAATAAGAAAAAAATTACATCTATTTGAATATAAAACTGAGTCAAAACAAATATAATATAAGTCATGAAGTCAGAAAAAATAAAATTTTAGAACAAAATTTTCAAGCTAAAAAATAAATGTGATTGTCCCTTTTTGTTCAACTTAATTTTGTCATAAAATATCTCTCTTCAAAAAAGACAATATTTAATGTTGTCCACTATTCAAATTTCTGTAGTTTTGACTAATTTAAATATCCTAGTACTATATCCAACCAAGAACCATAAAGAAACCAAGAACCATTTGGCTGTAGTTTTTATTGAGGTTTTTGGGGTTTACTTTGGGTACACAGTCATGAGGCGTCTCCTAAATTTTCAATAATACCCAAAGACCAATGCCCTTTTGAGACGAAGAGAAAATTATTTTGTTTTAATCTTGTGTGCTTATTCTTCCTCTCTTTGGAACTCAAGAAATCAGACCTTTGATCATCAAAACTTAACAACCTTTTGAACTTCAATTGTTACACTCATTTGTATATGATAGAACTTCTTGAGAATTTTTATTTGTAATTTCTACTTGCAGATTAGGGATTTTAATATTGCAAAAACAGAGGAAGATATTGGCTACTATGCTGGTTATGTGGGTGAGAATAGTTTCATTACTTAATCTTCATTTTTAGTACATTAAAATCTTGATATTCTGGTGCCTCAAGAGGTAGTCCTAACAAACTGCTCAATATCTTGAAGGGTCTTCATTTATGCTTGGAAGAGCTTTGACATCTGTTCCCGGGGGAATGGTGGCTCGCCGATCGCTTTGGTCGAAAACCTGTTATAATTATAGGGACTGTCGCAGTGTTAGTACACACCACTATTACCCAATTAACATATTTGCTAATAAAATTTTAATGTTTTCTCCAAAATGTCTAAGGGTATATAAGTTGTAGGAGTTCATGTTAAACATGTTAAAACAATGCAGAAATCTGTAATTTTTCTAAAAAAAAGGAACCATCATCATCTGTGGAGAATGCTTGTTGCTTCATAAAGGACCCTATTATTACCGGCAGCAGAATTGTTGCTTTTGAAAAATGTTATTGCATCGCTCTAGTTTCAATATTTTGCTATGTTCTATATCATTTATGGCATGACATGTCACAATCTATTTTATTGTTTAGTTTCGGTTTCATTCCATTTCAGGTCCTTTTGTAGTGGTATTTTGGGTTAAGTAAAGTGTTTGAACTTGGTGAGAGAGTGTACTTGTGTGTGTGTGTTTAACAATTAGTTTATTTCTCAAAAAAAAAAAAAAGTTTCATTCCATTTCAACCAAAACTTTCAAATCAATCTTGCAAATATAATGATAAATTGTTTTTTATCTCTACATATCTTTTATTCATCTTGATTTTCTTGAGCTATTTGAAATAAAACAAAGAAATCTCTAGGCATTTTTCTAAGATTATAAGCAATTTTAAATATGCTCCAAAAAAATTTCGTACAAAAGTTAAGACAACTCTGGTAAAGTTACTTCAGTGTTGTACATTAAATTCCCCAATCAAATTCAAATGCAGTTGCATTGAGTTATGAAACACAAACAACTTAATCTTAACTGAGGACAATTAAATTTGATGTAGCTATTTGTTTGGATTTAATTGGAAACCTAATATATCATGAATAAAGATATATACCTAAGTTTTAACCTAAAGTTTCAGCTATGGGAGTTGAGGAGTTAGTTTTACCTAGATGTAAGTTGGATGAAAAAGATAGCATTTCGTCATTACCTAGTTGTATGTGTTGCCATTAAGAATACAACCAATGAACGTGCCATATTTATTTTCATTTATCAAACATTTTTTTTTACATTAATTTTTCTTGTTACAATTATTACATGTCATACTATATCTGTGCATAAATAAATTGTACTTCAATCAACATATGCACAGATGCCCTCACCTCATAGCAATTATGTTATATAGAATTTCTTTACAACCCCACCCCCCCTCCCCACAAAAAAAATCCTGAATAGAATGTAGGCAAGTATAGTTTTAACTTGTTAATAAGATTATATATTCCAAGGAAATAGGGTTCATAGTCTCCTTTAATTTTTCAGATTATGTATTTCTGAACTACTTGATGTTTCCATGTAAGCAGGTGTCCATTATAACTGGCTTGTTTCTCCTGCAAAATAGAGCCGTGGTATTTTTCTTTCCTAAGTGCCAGCATACAAATGCATTGGAATGCTAGGTTTCATTGGAGTGTTCCATTGTAGGAAACAATGATTAAACTCAATGTGCTGGAATATGTTCCTCTACAACACTAGGGGGAGACATGGAAGACACCAGAAATCAATACTTGAGAGGATTATAGTCCTTGGTATTTATAGAATGATTACAGAATCAACTGTATGTAGTACATGCAAAAAATATACTGGTTTCACAAATATCTACTAAAATTGAACATGTGAGACTGCAAGAATCAGACAAAAGGCCATTCTTTTTTGATCACAAAAATACAAGCAGGAGCTCCAATCCTCACACACCGTTGCAATAAGCTTCCAAGAGCCTTTCAAATAGGAAATCTACCAAGTAGGAACCACTAAATTTGAGGTATAATAAGCGTAAAGGAAGCATGGTGAGGCATGTAATTTGACAAGAGCCAACCCCAAGAGTGAAACATTGATTGCCTGCTAAACTTGGACCTCAGTGGTTTCAAATCAATCACCACATCTTTTTGATGCAAGGATCCTGTTAAGGCCAATTTAAAATTAATTCCATCAATTTTTGGGTCATAAGGCTCAAGATGTCGATTCTAAAGCCACAATTATGATAACATTTGAATGAAAAGTAAATACTAAAAAGCAATCATTATGCAACAACCATAACAAATGAGGCAATGTTTAGGAGCCTTAAAATACATCTGGAGTGCAACGGTACCAAAGAGAACTGAAATTGCAGAGTTCTTGACTAAATGGAGCTTATAAAAGTATGATGAATTTACTCATACACAGAGAGAGAGAGAGTACCGAAATCAATTTCCATGCAGTTACACGGCAGAAATTGCTTGATAACCTTCATCCTCCGTAAGTTTTGCTATTGGACTGTCTCCTGTCCTCAAGATTTTCCCATCCTCCTAAAAACCACGGATTGAAATAATTATATTGTGATTAATTGGGGATTTAGAAACAATTTCATAAGCTGTATACTATTTACAACCTTTTCAATTGCACAGGAGTGCCTTGGCACAAGAACCAAAATCTGATTAGCGACCATATCAATATATCCACTTTAGTGCATAATTTGGTGCATGAAAGTGATGAATCAATTTATAGATCAACAAAATCAGAATAAAATTGAAAAGAAAGCACTAATTTTTCAATTCTAATGGAAATCATTTCTTTACGTGGCACTTGAAGACAGTCCATATAGAATTCAACCATTGGTTTTATTGAGCCATCATCAAGGCTATAGCAAAAATCAAAGCTAGAGTTGCAGCTTTGAATGGTTGAGGCGTTGAGCCAACTTAGAGGCCAACCAAACCTCAAATTGAGGGATTCTGCCCCTATCCCAACCCTGCACAATTATCTAGACCATAGTTAGGCTCATTTTTAACAAAATTGTGCTAAATTTTCTTAGATACACGCAAGTAAAAGCTTCATATTGAGTGCCATGTAAGATTTTATGAACTATTCTTCTTTTTTTACATAATAGTCCCATGCCTACCCAATCCCCCACATCATGGCAAACCCTAAACCCAAAACAAAATTAAGTAATTCTTGAAGATCTTCGAATGACTTACCATAACATGTATACATGTAGGCTTTATGATATTCAAAAGTCTTGCATAATGAGTAATCATCAACACAGAATTCTTTGGAGTAAAAAGCCCATTCACTGCAGCTGCTACGTCTCGAAGTGCATCAACATCCAGTCCAGAATCAATTTCGTCCAAGATAGCCAAGTCTGCACCCAGAACCTGCATATAAAACATCATATTAATACGAGAGATATTGAGTAATTTATATAACTCAAGATATGCAACAAATCAAAGGTTTAAAAAAAAAATTAACACAGATTTTATATTCCTGTGTACACCACGTGCACCTAAGTTCCTTCTCATAATTGCATCCACATCATTTTAGCCTTCCAAAGAATCTTGACCCTAATGTAGGGTCTTAATTTCAAACTACTTCAACTGTTATTAAAGGTAAAGTTGACTTCACTAAAGCCATAACAAACCATCTCCTAATTAATATGATGGCACCCAATACTTATTGTCAAAATGTTAAAAAGAGAACCAAAAAAAATCTAGTTTCCATCTTATAAGGTCAACTTTGCTTGACTAGATCACAAAAGAACAAATTTACAAGAAGAAATCCATAATGCCTTGTTTGGTTGGGGTGATTTTAAGAGGGGGGGGGGAATTAGTGAGAAAATGGGGAGAGGGTTGCTTGGTTGGGAGAGGAAAGGGGACGGGATTTTGATGGGGGCTGAAGTGATTTCTCCCTGGGCCCACCAAATCCTCTCTCCCCATTTTGGGGAGATTTGAGGAGAGAAAATAGGGGAGGAGAGGGATCTTGAAAAAACACCAAAACACACGACGCCACCCCCCCCCCCCCCGGTGCCCGCCGTGCCTTTCTCTATTTATATCAAGTGGTGGGTTTTCTATTTTTAAATCAAACAGTCTGTTTTGAGTTTTNGGTTTTCTTTGTTCCCACTCGGATGAATATTCTATTACCAATGTAGTATGAAGTGTTCATGGCTTCTCCCCAAAACTTTTGAGGAATTTGATTGTTAAGTAGCATAACTCTAGCCATGTCTTGAATCACTCGTTTCTTCCTTTCAACCACTCCATTTTGTTGAGGAGTTTTGGGAGCTGAAAATTCCCTTTTGATTCCGTTCTTTTCACAAAACGACTTAGATCTTACATTCTCAAACTCCTTGCCATGATCATTCCTAATCTTGACAATGGGAACTCCTTTCTTGTTTTGTAATCTCTTGCAAATAATTTCCAATTTTTAACATGTTTCTGATTTTTCTCTAAGAAATTCAATCCAAGTATATCTTGAGAAAATCATCAACAATGACCATAATGTACTTCTTTCCTCCTAGACATTCAATTCTTGTAGGCCCCATTAGATCAACATGGATAAGCTCTAAACACCGTGAGGTAGCAATGACATTCACTTTGTGATGACTTGCCTTTGTTTGTTTTCCCATTTGGCATGCTCCACAAATAGTCTTCTCCACCTTTCCAAACTTTGGAAGTCCCTCAATTGTTTTGAGTTTAGAGACTTTAGCTATTTGTTTGAAATTTGCATGCCTAAATCTGTGATGACAAAGTTCCAGCATGTCAACACAAGCACTTCTACACGAAATAGGTGCCGTAGGAACTACTCCATAGCAATTATCGATAGTCCTATTTCCCTTCAAGACTTGAATCCCTTCTTCGTCAATGATTATGCACCCCTTCTTTGAGAATTGGACAAGAAAATCCTCATCACATATTTGAGTGATGCTTAAGAGATTCGCCTTCAATCCTTTGATGTATAACACATCTTTCAATAAATGTAATCCCGGTATTTCAACATCCCTTTTCTGAGAATTTGAGCATGACTGCCATCACTGAATGTCACTTAGTCACCAACTTTCTCTTTGAGAGTCTTAAATAGTGATTTCTCTCCTGTCATATGATGAGAACAACCACTATCAAGATACCACAAGCATGAGTTAAATACCTTCAATGAGGTGTGCATAAATAGACAAGCATGAGACAAGCATTCTTGACCATCAAACGACAATTTATCTTTATTATCCATGCACTTGTTAGATTGAATTTTCTTTTTCAGATTATCAACCTTTTCACACAATATTCTATTTCTTCTTTTGTACTTCTTAGTTAGAGAGTTAGACTCACATAGACTATTGTGTAAGATGTGATTCTTATTCTCAAAATATTTCAGCATGTGAGCAAACATCCTAGCATGTTTCTTTGTTTTTAATAACTCTAAGAGTTCATTGTTAGGACACCTTTCAAACATACTCATAGAGTCATTGTCACAAATATTTAAACCACAATTCAGCATGACCTTTTCCATAGCAACATCCATATCCAAGGGGTCTAGGATTGCACTCAGGTGTTTAAACCACAACAAGTGCACCTGCTCTGATACCAATTGAAAGTTCAAATAGTGTTGAAAACACTATAAACGTTTAGACCCCCAAAAACAAAATATCAATTCAAGCTTATAATCAAACAGTAAATGTGCGAAACATGAACATAAGCTAATGATAGAATTGATAAACAATTTAAACCAATTTAAAGTCACATCCACAGCAGAAATTAAATGGTAAAGATTACGGGAAGAGAAATGCAAATACAAAGACAACACGGCGATGTGTTATCGAAGAGGAAACCGAAACCCTCGGTGTAAAACCTTTCTGCCGCCCTCCAAGCGGTCAATAATCCACTAGAAAATGTAGTTGGGATACATGAATAGTAATAGACCCTCCAAGACTAATCTACCCAGTGTACCTAAGCCCTCCAAGCTTATTGCTCTAACGAGGTTGCGTCAAACATTTTTCTTCTCTAGCTTACTGGATTCCGCTATAGTCCATAACATCAACTAATAACCATTGGTTCTTTCTAAACTGCTTCCCTAAGCACTAAAAGACCTTGTCATAGACGTGGGTATGGTGAGAAAATGATTTGTTCAAGAACCTCTCAATGTTGTATCAATGGAGAGGGTGAGAGTAGAGGAATTTGAAGAGTCTCTTAGGTGAAGATTGTAGATGAATCAATCTTGTTTTTCTCTAGGGTTTCTTTGTCAAAATTCTCTTTGGAAGCTCTCTACATTTCGTGGGTTTAAGGAGTATTTATACTTAGGTGAGAAAGGAATGTGAAGAGTCAGTTTTTTCCAAACAGGGTCGGTTGGCGGCTTGGTCTCATGACTTGACTGAGTCGCGAGTTCAAGCTGCGAGATAACAGAATGGCCAAGCTGGACCTTTTGTCCTGTAGTACACCAGCTGGCTTGACTGTTCATCTTTTCGCATGCTTCACTCGTGTGCTGCAGTTGGCGGCTTGCCAGTCGCGAGTCACCCACAAGTCCCAGCTGCGAATCCCTGCATCCTTGCACAGACTTGAGCATTTCTTCACACTCTCTCACTCACTACCCTTATATGAATCCCAC
Source organism: Quercus suber (assembly GCF_002906115.3). Lineage (NCBI taxonomy): Eukaryota > Viridiplantae > Streptophyta > Magnoliopsida > Fagales > Fagaceae > Quercus > Quercus suber. The sequence continues at coordinate 1,416,175 of NW_027069500.1, forward strand.
CTAAATACAGGGTTTCTAAGAGCTGAAATACAAGCAAATTGGCACGGAATAAAGTCAATAAGATGGTTGATTAAATTCAACCTTACAAGATATCTTTTCAAACATGAGGTCACAAGTGAGTGTACATATTTGAGTTTTAAAAGAACTAACTGTTAACCTGTGCGATACATGGGATAGTTTAACAAAATTAAATTGTGGCACGTCAATATAGCAAAATGGTAGAAGAATTAAGAATATTTGTTGAAAGCTTCCTCATATATACAAATGCTAATAAGCAAATATATTAGAAAAGAGTACATGATACTCGTATTCTGCATGAGGACAATAAAATTAAAAAATAAAAGTTGTAGGGAAAAATATCAAAAGAATACAATTTGACTGACGAGCGAGAGAAGTAACTCATATACTAAATATTAATTCTCAAACAATTCTTGTATGTAAATATCTTACATATTATAACGATTACAACAGATTAAATCAAGCACATATAAGTGGAAAGTCTTGTGCCACTAAGTTCGATGCTTATAAACATGAACAACCTCCATATCATCATGTTTTATATGGATTGGGGCATTCAAGGCTTTGGCAATATAAATGCAACATTGTGAAGATTTCCCCGCACTTGAATTGTGCTCCATATAAGCCTATTAAAAATTACCTCTCGATGCTACTGGTTGTATTGCATTGGTTGGGGATTTCAAGTTTCAACCTTCTGCAAAATAAGAAAAAAATTACATCTATTTGAATATAAAACTGAGTCAAAACAAATATAATATAAGTCATGAAGTCAGAAAAAATAAAATTTTAGAACAAAATTTTCAAGCTAAAAAATAAATGTGATTGTCCCTTTTTGTTCAACTTAATTTTGTCATAAAATATCTCTCTTCAAAAAAGACAATATTTAATGTTGTCCACTATTCAAATTTCTGTAGTTTTGACTAATTTAAATATCCTAGTACTATATCCAACCAAGAACCATAAAGAAACCAAGAACCATTTGGCTGTAGTTTTTATTGAGGTTTTTGGGGTTTACTTTGGGTACACAGTCATGAGGCGTCTCCTAAATTTTCAATAATACCCAAAGACCAATGCCCTTTTGAGACGAAGAGAAAATTATTTTGTTTTAATCTTGTGTGCTTATTCTTCCTCTCTTTGGAACTCAAGAAATCAGACCTTTGATCATCAAAACTTAACAACCTTTTGAACTTCAATTGTTACACTCATTTGTATATGATAGAACTTCTTGAGAATTTTTATTTGTAATTTCTACTTGCAGATTAGGGATTTTAATATTGCAAAAACAGAGGAAGATATTGGCTACTATGCTGGTTATGTGGGTGAGAATAGTTTCATTACTTAATCTTCATTTTTAGTACATTAAAATCTTGATATTCTGGTGCCTCAAGAGGTAGTCCTAACAAACTGCTCAATATCTTGAAGGGTCTTCATTTATGCTTGGAAGAGCTTTGACATCTGTTCCCGGGGGAATGGTGGCTCGCCGATCGCTTTGGTCGAAAACCTGTTATAATTATAGGGACTGTCGCAGTGTTAGTACACACCACTATTACCCAATTAACATATTTGCTAATAAAATTTTAATGTTTTCTCCAAAATGTCTAAGGGTATATAAGTTGTAGGAGTTCATGTTAAACATGTTAAAACAATGCAGAAATCTGTAATTTTTCTAAAAAAAAGGAACCATCATCATCTGTGGAGAATGCTTGTTGCTTCATAAAGGACCCTATTATTACCGGCAGCAGAATTGTTGCTTTTGAAAAATGTTATTGCATCGCTCTAGTTTCAATATTTTGCTATGTTCTATATCATTTATGGCATGACATGTCACAATCTATTTTATTGTTTAGTTTCGGTTTCATTCCATTTCAGGTCCTTTTGTAGTGGTATTTTGGGTTAAGTAAAGTGTTTGAACTTGGTGAGAGAGTGTACTTGTGTGTGTGTGTTTAACAATTAGTTTATTTCTCAAAAAAAAAAAAAAGTTTCATTCCATTTCAACCAAAACTTTCAAATCAATCTTGCAAATATAATGATAAATTGTTTTTTATCTCTACATATCTTTTATTCATCTTGATTTTCTTGAGCTATTTGAAATAAAACAAAGAAATCTCTAGGCATTTTTCTAAGATTATAAGCAATTTTAAATATGCTCCAAAAAAATTTCGTACAAAAGTTAAGACAACTCTGGTAAAGTTACTTCAGTGTTGTACATTAAATTCCCCAATCAAATTCAAATGCAGTTGCATTGAGTTATGAAACACAAACAACTTAATCTTAACTGAGGACAATTAAATTTGATGTAGCTATTTGTTTGGATTTAATTGGAAACCTAATATATCATGAATAAAGATATATACCTAAGTTTTAACCTAAAGTTTCAGCTATGGGAGTTGAGGAGTTAGTTTTACCTAGATGTAAGTTGGATGAAAAAGATAGCATTTCGTCATTACCTAGTTGTATGTGTTGCCATTAAGAATACAACCAATGAACGTGCCATATTTATTTTCATTTATCAAACATTTTTTTTTACATTAATTTTTCTTGTTACAATTATTACATGTCATACTATATCTGTGCATAAATAAATTGTACTTCAATCAACATATGCACAGATGCCCTCACCTCATAGCAATTATGTTATATAGAATTTCTTTACAACCCCACCCCCCCTCCCCACAAAAAAAATCCTGAATAGAATGTAGGCAAGTATAGTTTTAACTTGTTAATAAGATTATATATTCCAAGGAAATAGGGTTCATAGTCTCCTTTAATTTTTCAGATTATGTATTTCTGAACTACTTGATGTTTCCATGTAAGCAGGTGTCCATTATAACTGGCTTGTTTCTCCTGCAAAATAGAGCCGTGGTATTTTTCTTTCCTTATTTTATTTAATGTAATTTCTTTATCATTGTATTTTTAAGCGGTGATTAAACCACAAAATGTCTTATGTCAATTGAATCCTATATTGACATTAGGATCAAGACCAAAGAGGAGCTGCTAAAGGCATTGCTATGACTTTAATGTCTCTATTCAAAGCAGCTGGTCCAGCTGGAGGTGGTGCCATGTAAGTGTCGCTTAAATTTCTTTGGCTCCTATTTTTATAGATGATAGAGAAATTCACATATGGACGATGGATCACAATAGGAGTTTAAATTAATGGGTCAACTAAGAGTTATAAACAATAACCTGAAAAATAAATGAAAATAAAGTTTGGCAAAAAAATTAAGGAAAAACAATAGGCGAAAAAGAAGTAGTTTATGGTTAGCACGGTATATCACCATTCATAGAAAATACTCTTTTAAGTCACTTTGGATGGGTTCAAGTTACACACGTTATTATTGTAACCAATATTACACCACTTGATAACTTTTTATTGGATGCAATATTTTGACTATCACTAAGCTACTGAGGAACAATTGAAGTTTCGATCTTATAGAGTTCAATTTTAGTTCTCAATCCATGACCAATATGAGTTTGAAGTTTCCTTTTACTTATTCTTACAACTACCAAACTTGCAAAATTATCAAGATGATTAGAGATAATCAAGTTTGTGAATCAAATGGTAAATAACATCTCATTAATATGAATTTTGGCATGAGTTAATAAACAACAAAATATGTAATCAAATGGTGAGATTTCAAAATATTAGTTATATAAAAATATTATTAATTGGTGCAACAGCAACAAAGAATTATATATGTGTAACTTCATTCTTTTTTCATTTGTACATTGTCATTTTATATTGATTTTTTACTCCATAATCTCTTATGGAGGCATGATATTTTCTAATTACATCTTTCATTTGGATATCTTGGTTTGTAGATTTTCATGGGCACAAAAGCGTCAAGATGCTGCTTTCCTCCCAGGTATTACTCAACTACGATTTTGATCCTTTTTTCTATACTTGTAAGCTGAACTGCAAATTTCAAAGGACAATTCTTTGTCTACACTTCACATTCTGAGGAGCTTGTCATTAATTTCATAAGGATTTTAGAAAACTCATGCATGAATGCCCAAGGACGAGAGACTACAACTTTAGGAAGCATAGGGTTTATTTATGAATGTAGACTCTCCTTTTATTGATAAATGATGGGGGAGGAGATGGGTTTCGAACCACATACATGAGGCACCACAAAGGCTATCACTTGAACCCACTCCCCTTATTTATGCTTCAATAAATAAACATAGAAAAAGAAAAGATTCAGCATATTGAATATGTGAAAAGTTTAAGTGTGGAGTTTGATGAGAATAGTAATCATAGAGAGATCTTACTCGATCCTAACAATTTTTGATACTGAATAACTTCAAAATTTGTGTTGAAATATAGGTGACAATATGGTTTTCTTCGTCTTGAACGTGATTGAAGCAATTGGAGTGCTGATGACGTTCAAACCATTTCTTTTTGAAAGATGAATTCCATGATCAGAGAGAGATGGCTGTATTATATTCGAGACTAGAGGTAATTTGTTGCAGTGTCAATTTAGTAATATACTACTTGTCAATGTTCGGGGGAAAAAAAAAGAATGAAAGAAACAACTCAATCCCCATTTATGTCTTAGGTCACTGAAATATTTTAGACGTTTTCCTTCTAATTGTTTGAAATCCATGTATTGTAATTAAACAATTATATCATGATTTAATAAGCAATTGCAGCTTCAGATTTATTTATTTATTTATTTATTTTTTTTGATGCCTCGATCTCTAGTGGTTTCCTATAGAAGTCATGAAAACAGTCTTGAAGTAGGGAAATGGAGACATAATTGCTGTCAATTAAAACACCAAGCAAAATGGGTTGACTAAAATTAGTGAGTCCATGTAGTAGTACCGATTATGAACATAGAACCAGTCCAGGGTCTAGCCACTTAACAAAGGCACATGAGTTTTTGAGCTTTGGCACAAATCAATTATGAGTTCCTTATAAATGGGTTCAAAAATTAAGTAAATTTTATTTGCTTGATGCAAATGATTAGCAAAAATATTGGATTTAGCAAGCTCAATAGTTAGTTCTTAGGATGTCCACCCATTGATACTATTGGAACCCGATAAAATTAAGATCAAGTTATGACTAAATCCACCTGAAGTCAATAATTCCCCATCCCCTCTTTCCTAGTCTACACCCGTCGGGTATTGATTACTTCAGAACTTTTTGCATGTGCAACTGAAACTTCAGAAAATTATTTTCAAACAAACAATAAAACCAAATCATTTTTCTTGGAAATATTTTCTGTTCCACCTAAACAAGTAGAACCTAGAAAGTGATTCCTGGGAACCTATAGGCAAGATGCTATAGTTATTTTGGGGAAAATGGGCTTTTGCCCTTAATTTTTAAATTATGCAGTAATTTGTCCATGTTTTCAAATTATTTAGGTGTATGTCCCTCTTTTGGAACTTAATTTTCTGAAAATCGAGTTCCCCTTATAACTTGAGTTTTCTTAGTACCGATTGGTATTTCAAGTTTTCTTATTAGTGCCGATCAGTATTAATTGGGAAATTATTAGTACCGATCGGTACTAATTGAAATCTGATTAATACTGGTCAGTATTAATTGGAACCTAAATAATACCGATCGGTATTAATATGATTTTCCTTCAGAAAATGCTCAAAAACCGTTACGATTTTTCAGCAGCGACTTGAATCACATTTTTGGCCTTGCAAACATTTGCGATTAAGAAGTGCCAGCATACAAATGTATTTGAACATTGTTGAAGACTCTTTTTTCATACCACATGCCATTACTTCATTGGCAATTCACGTCACATCAACATATTATTGATTTTTGGGTAAAACTTTTTAAATCTTAAAATAAGCTTATATCTTATTCAACTATATGGATTGGGTTCATATGGCCCACAAGATCATCACTTGAAGAGGCGGATTCATGGTCCACATTTTCCCTTCATCAATTGGGCTTATGGCCACGACATCATCAACATCAATATATGGACAAGGCTCAAGTAATGAATCAAAGCTCACAACCCATATTACTTTCTCATATTCATGGAAAGTGGCTTCTCCAACAAAAGCCCATACATACACAAAATGACAGCAAAACCCAAGGTACGTTATCTCATCTTCGGCTTATAATCCAAGCTCATGAGTCTCTTTGGGGAAACTTTGGAAGTTGTGGTTTGGAGGGTCAAGAAGTATGTTTAGTAAAGTTCCAATGGCTTAAAGTTGATAAAAGAAAAATGTTGCTTGGCATGTATTCTCCAACTCCCTGAACTCTGAGGAGTTAGTGTGTAGCACGTAACATCTAGTAAGCCTTTCTTATCACATGAACATTTAAAATGATAAAACTCTCAATTGTTCTTTGACTAAAACTTAATACTCATTGTATAACAAATACTCAAAAACTCCGACCATCTAAATGCAGACCAAATAACTATTCATTCAATCTCTAGTTGTTTCTATACGAATTTGGAAACCAAATCATATTATTTCGCATTAACTACATTACTACTTTCAGCTAAAATCCAACTCAAACACATGGCCAAATCTAATAGGCTATCTTTAAATTTCAAATATAAAATATTCGTAACATCTTTAAGGCCAAAACACAAAACTCACCTTTTAAGTTTCACCACTTTTTATTTCAGTCTTCCAAGTTTGTTTTTGTCGTTTCAATCCTCTAAGTTTCATTTTTCTCAATTAAGTCATCCGTTAACAATCCGTTAGCTTCTGCCGTTATCCTACCCAAACAATGTTGTTTTTTATCAACTAATTAATTTATTATTTATTTACTAATTTTAAGAATACATTAATTTAATTAAAAAAAAAAAACCAGAAATTGGATTAAGTGATGTCGTATTTGGTCCTTGGAGATAAAAATTGAAAGAACAAAGTTGAATCCCTAGCCCGATATTGAGAGATTGAGAGGGAGAAAGAATGGGAAAGCAAGAAAGAGAAAATAGCCTGGTCTAACACAGCAAGAGTTAGATCTAGTCAACTACAAAACATGCAAGCTTTCTTGAGACTTGAGAGTTGCGAGTAAATAAGAAATTTAAATTACAATCACATATCATCATATTGCACAAATCATTAACCAAGCGATTGGAGGAAAATCAACAATCAAATTGACAGCGTTCCAATAGCTCCACTTGAAATAAAATGTCAAATCTTCACTTCTAATGCCTAAAAGATACATAGATACCACCTTACCGTGAGAAATTGCTACGTGAATCTAATGCCTAAGATACCGCCTCTACTACTACTAAATGAATTGAGAAGCCACTTGAAACCATCTAGATATTGCTTGGAGTGGTATGATTTAGCCACAAAAACCTCAAGGGGACGGACATTTGCTGCCAACTCTACATTACCCTTCTTGTGGTGACATTGATTAGGTGGAGCAAGGAACAACAGTCGTTTTCTGAGCAAGTAGATACATCTCTTGTTGCACCAAAATAAGATGCCCTTCTTCATCTAATTTCTAGGTTTTTATTTTTTATTTTTTAATTTAAAAAATTAACGTTTTCTTAAAATTAAAAAAAATAATTTTTAATTTTAATTTTAATGGAAGTAGCTAATGGATGGTTAACGGAGGACTTAATTAAGAAAAAAATGAATCTTAGAGGACTAAAATGAAAAATTGTGAAACTTAGAGGGTGAGTTTTGCATTTGGCCTATCTTTAATATCCAGCTGCCATCTACCATAATCTGACAAATATTCCCCTGCCAGCTGCTTGAGTAGAGCATTAAATGCTCTTCTTGCTCCCTAAGATTAAGTCACAACATAATGAGATCTTGATTAGATCTTAAAGCTTCATCAATCAATCATTCTATTACTTACTAAAAATGTATTGCAATGAAATCTAGGACCAAAAATACAAATACCCAAAGAGAAAACCTTTCCAGTAGAATACCAGTAATGTGTTCAGCACTTGATACCTGGCCAAAAGTGACATTACTGGCCATTTAATGCTCAATCCCAGCTGCTATATTCAAAATAGCAAGATCCTTAAAATTTTTTTTTTAATCAAAACTTTTTTTTTTTTGGAATTAAATGGTGTCTTTCACTTCTAATACAATCAATAAATATATATATATATACACACACACACATATTGTATAATGGAACTATGGAAAAGTTTATTTATTTTTATTTAATGATTACGTAAAATTTATTTTTTATATTATGTAATAGAGAGGCATAGCAGTAACTTTATACAAACTATATTTTCTATCCTCTCATTTTTATTTTCTACTAAACAAAGGAGTTTTCTACCTTTACTTTTCCATCCTCCAACCAAACACAATAAGAAAAAATTAAAATCTTTTCTATCCCCCTCCCCCAAAACCAAACGAAGCCTAAGAGAATTGGCCAAGTATGATTATCCTCCAAAAATAGGTCCCACATGGATATAGAGACAACAAATCTTTTCTCTAACGTTCCATTGTGTCTTATATCAAAGACACAATGGGACGTTAATTCAAAAAATTAGTAGTTTGGATAATATGACACAAGATGAAAGATAAAAAAGAAAAATATTCTTACTGCAAGTTTTAAAATTTCATTCCGCTTCCTTTCGCCACCACTGAATCCTTCATTTACATTTTTATTAAGAAAGTCTGCCTTCATATTCACAAGTTCAAGTTCAGGAAAAATGTAACCATAGAACTGCAAGGACAAGAACAATGTCAGTGATTCAGTAAGACAGCAACAATCACCCAATTACTTTGAATTCCATCTCATTAATCAGAAACGGAAGATCTATATAGTCGAATAAATGTAAAAAATGCACACAGATGCAAAGGAAAATATATTAATTTATCTAGAAAATCCAAATTCTCATATATACACATCTAAGCTCTGTATTTGATCAGCCATACAATCGTAATCCAATTTTCCAAATTGATGAACTGATTATACATAACAGGGAGACAAAAGGTCACCCAATTAACCAAGGAGATTCTGATGCAGGAGCAGTAATTGTAGTTGGCACTGCAGAAGCAGGTGATAAGTCCACTAGTTGGGCAACAACTGGAGGTTGGTTCGTGCAGTGGTTCAGCTAGGGTTCCCAGTCTGGTGTAGTGCTAATTTGCAGCTCAATAGATAAGTTTTAGTGGTTACAAATACCACTTGTTGTAACAAAGGTAGTTAGGCAGCTGGTTAGCTAGAATCCAGCCAATCAGATTGCTTGTAACTGTGTTAATTGCAGCAGCCAATCATATTGGCTTGTAACTAATCTATATTATATCTTAAAGCTGAAGCATGGTATTTATTGTTGCTATACTCCAGTTAAGCTACATCAGCATTCACCTCATTATCATTATCTTTTCAATTTTCTTATAATTGTTTTTAACATTTACTTTTTATTTTATTTTAATATTTACACTTTTTCCAATCTTTCTCCGCCCTTACCTTTTCATCTCTCCACTACCATCTACATAAATACTATTCTTCTTCTTTTCATCTCCCCACTACCCTCTACATAAATATTATTGTTCTTCTTTCTCTTCATCTTCCTTCATTTTGTCTCTTCTTATTCACACTCTCTTACTATAAATTTGTAACTATCTATTCCATTCTATGCACGGTTTTCTCTCACAAAAAATGTTCTCTCTCTCTCTCTCTCTCTCTCTCTCTCTCAATTTTTTGTTGAATTTTTTATACATTCTTCTATTTATGCCATTACTAATCATTGGGAATCCTTTTTTTTTTCTTTTTTTTTTCTTTTTTTCTCTACACTAGAATCATTATGCTCATTTTTTCACTTAATTTAATTGGGTAGTTTGCCGAAATTCAAAAAAAGGTTCTCTCTCTCTTTCTCTCTCAATTTTTCGATGAATTTTTTTATACATTCTTCTATTTATGCCAAATTACTAATCTTTGGGAATTCTTTCCTTTTTTTTTTTTGTTTTTTTTCTACACTAGAATCATTATACTCTTTTTTTCACTTAATTTAATTGGGTAGTTTGCCGGAATTCAAGTAAAACCATACAATAAGGAATTTTTTGGCATTGGAGAACGCCTAAATACATACTAGCCAAAAGTTGAAAGTCAGCAAATTAGTGGAGCTATGATTAAGCTTCAAATGGAATTGATGGTATTGCTAATGTTCTTTAATTAGCATTCTTATTTCTATTTCTCTATATATGTTTCCTAGAATTAGTATTAGTCTCATTTTTATTTTCTCTATTATATTCTAGGTAAACCAAGAGTTCTTTAAAACTCCACATTGGTTAATGCCATTTAGATTTGTGTTTTTAAATTGTTTTTTTTTTTCTCTTTAATTGTTAAATGTTATCCTATTTTTGTTCTTTCTTATAACTCTAATTAATGTTGATGTTTTTTTTTTTTTTTTTTTTGGTGAGTTAAGGTTGATGGTTCTTTCTTACAGAGAAAAGAAAAAATTGAAAACAATTGAAATTCATATAAACCTATACCTAAAGGGGATAGGAGCCTTTGTTTATTTGATTAGAGACAATATATTAAAGGGGCATATCATTTGGCCGTTGCATTGCATTTCTTAGAGGTTAAAAGATAAAGCTTGTCATTATAGGAAAACATTTTGGGTGGGATAAGGGCGTCATTTTTTTGCTCTAAGAGTAACAAAAGATCCTATTATAAAGGAAGCCCACAATCATATCACATGCTTATTACACTAACCATAAGCACAACCCATTATTCTCTCTCACCATGTTTCTACTACATTTGCATTTAGCAACCTAAGATTAGAATTTATTCCAATAGAAGACTTGTAGAATCATTTAGGTTTTTTTTACATTTACATTTTGTCCAAACTTTTCCTTACCTTTTTTTCATCTCCCCACTACCTTCTACCTTAATATCACTATTCATCTCCCCCACATCTTCCCATATCATTAAATTATTTATATTTTTCTCTCCTTTTTATTTAAAAAAAGTTTAAATTTTAAAATTTTAGTTAAATTCAAAATAAAAGTGTTCTCATAAAGTGGAGTAATACTAGGGACACACTCATTCTCAAACCAATACATCAAAGAAAAATATAATACAAAACAAATGCCAATGGGAAACACTAAATTAAAAAAAAAATAATAATAAGGATATCAAACCAAATATAATATAAAAGAATAGTTATGGATATACTAACTTAAGGGTAGCAAAATTAAATAAAAAAAAATGCATATTTAATGCAATAAAATCATCATCAAATTTTGGAAAATAGTTGGTTGCCTATNTTTATCTTTTCATCTCCCCACTACCTTCTACCTTAATATCACTATTCACTCCCCCACATCTTCCATATCATTAAATTATTTATATTTTTCTCTCCTTTTTATTTAAAAAAGTTAAATTTTAAAATTTTAGTTAAATTCATAAATAAAAGTGTTCTCATAAAGTGGAGTAATACTAGGACACACTCATTCTCAAACCAATACATCAAAGAAAAATATAATACAAAACAAATGCCAATTGGGAAACACTAAATTAAAAAAAAAATAATAATAAGGATATCAAACCAAATATATATAAAAAGAATAGTTATGGATATACTAACTTAAGGGTAGCAAAATTAAATAAAAAAAAATGCATATTTAATGCAATAAAATCATCATCAAATTTTGGAAAATAGTTGGTTGCCTATGGGGGGGGGGGGGAGAGAGAGAGAGAGAGAGAGAGAGAGATGGGAAAGAAAAAAAAAAACAAATGTCATTATTAACTATTAATTGGAAAACAAAGAGGTTGTAAGGAGAAGTAAGAATAAAAAATAAATATGACCAATATGGAGAATATTAAAAACTTTACAATGCAATAAAATCAATTGTTACATTCACTTAAAAAATTGAATCAATAATTAATAATTAAACACAATCATAACAATATATTTAAACTTAAAACTAATCAAACTCTAATTCATAACTAAAAGGAGATGTTCTCATGTAATAATAGAAATTACATAAGAAATAAAGTTAGAAAATTTTAAAATCCCTTTTTTGGCATTTCATTTGACTTTATATATGTGTGTGTGTGTGTGTGTGTATAATCTTCATACACAATTACATTTAAAAATCTAATAAATGATGCTACATCTCATTTAACACCTCTGTTATGAAAATCATTAGCCAGTAAATATATGATAATAGTAAAAAATGTTATAAATGAAATTATGAAAAAAATGTGATAAAACTAATTAGCTACTATCATTATGAAGTAGTAGTCTATGATTTTACACATCTAAAGAAGTGTAATATATAGAGTTTACTTAAGGTATATGTAAAGATTCACATTAAAAAAAAGATATGTAAAGGTTAAAAAAATGTATATTCTATAAATAAATAAAAATGTATATGTAAGGTTTTTATTAACTTAAAAGAAAATGAAAAATCAATTATTAACAACAACAACAACAACAACAACAACAACAACAATAATAATAATAATAATATAGGGGTAATTACATTCCTCTTCCTTGAGGTTTGAGGAAATGACACTCTACCCCAAACTTGAAAGGAAAAAATATTTTCATCTTTTATATTTGTTTGACCAAACTTTGTTAAATTAATATTAAAATATTGTGTACTAACCTGCTTGTGCTTAAGGTAGGTTCCAAGATTATCCTTAATTTTAAAATTAAATTCTCTTATTTTAAAATTTTAAATTAAAGTGTATTCCAAAATATTAAGTAATGTCTTTTGCTTTTTTTCCCCATTTTCTTTTCCCAATGAGTTATGGAGAGATTTGTCATTTCAAATGTTTTGGTATTTTATAAATTTGTATTTTAATTCTAAAGTTATGAGTAGTGTTTTTACTAACCATGGTTAAACATTTATAAACAGATTCTTAAATAAATTTAAAATATTTTGTTATTAATATAAACAGAATGAGAGAGTGTTATTACTTATTACCCCAAATATATTTAATAAGATCACCCTCAAAAAAAAAAAAAAATTTTATCTCGCGCAATGCACGAGTCGCGCAATGAACTCTTAGAATTATATATGTGTAACTTCATTCTTTCAACAAAGGTAATCCCGGTATTTCAACCGTCCCTTTCCCGAGAACTTGAGCATTGACAAGAGATAAATCATTGTTTAAGACTCTTAAAGAGAAAGCATGTGATTATGTGACTTTTGGTGATGGGAGTCATGATCAAGTTCTCGGGAAAGGGACGGTTGAAATACCGGGATTACCTTTGTTGAAAGAAGTACTATACATCAAAGGATTGAAGGCAAATCTCCTTAGTTTTACTCAAATATGTGATGAAGATTTTCTTGTTCAATTCTCAAAGAAGGGGTGCATAATCATTGATGAGAAAGGGATTCAAGTCTTGGAAGAAAATAGGACTACTGATAATTGCTATGGAGTAGTGCCTACGGCACCTATTTCATGTAGAAGTGCTCGTGTTGATATGCTGAAACTGTGGCATCACAAGTTTGGACATGCAAACTTCAAACAAGTATGTAAAGTCTCTAAACTTGAGGCCGTAAAAAATGTATTCTAAGAACATGCAACATCAGGTGCTTTGGCCCTATCCTCCACAAAGGTAATTTTTGGTACTTCAAACAGGTTGATCAAACAGGTTCATAATAAAAGAAATTTTCAACTTGCGTCAATAACACCTACTCTTCTAAGCTTATGAAATTTTACATGTATTACTTTTGCGATCTATTGCCTCTATGAAATTATATTGCTTTAGGTTTCAACAAGTGTTGTGATTAAAAATGTGACAAATTGTTTATCTTTATTTGTGAACTATTATTTTGAAAAAATTATTTTATTTTCATATATTTTCAAGTCAATACCTTAAATAATAGAACTATATTTAATTTCTATTTAAATATCCCGTGCATCGCACAAGTTAGCGACTAGTTGTGTGTAATTTTCTACTTTCAGGAAATCATGTGAAAAAGATGAGTTTATAGGAGTCTGTGAGAGAATGGAGGCCAAACTAGAATTAAAGAGGAGCTAAAGGACCATGGTTAAATGTCTAAGGAGGTGCAGCTAAAGTGCTGGGGTTGTCTACCATATTTAAAAGCTTCAAATAAGGAAAGAAATCAAAGAAAAAGAATCTGAAAAAGAAAAATCAGATTTGATTACTGATTAGTATTTTGGGTGTATCCCTCTCCTCAAAAATCTAATTGACACAAGACCAAATGGGTTGGAATCATGACTTAAATATCTACCACTTTACGGTTTTGAGTTTTTCAAAATTCTCAATTTCTGAAAGCCAAAATTAACTCACAAATTACTGCTCTAAATTTGGATGAAAATTAAAAATAGTAAGTTATTTTTTCTTTGGATACTTGGACATTAGGGTTTGGAAGGAAGGTTGTGTAGAACGAATTTGGCAGAGAAAAACTTGTATTTTGTTTTTTCTAATGGCAGCCTAAACTCTTTGATAGGGCTAGGGGTTATGTTTCTTTTATACTATAGGCATATTCAATGTGATTCTTTCTAGGATTTTATTAACAACATATTTGTTTGTTCAATTAAATTTCTTTTGATGTATTAGTTCTTCCTTGCTTTCAATAAGTTCAATCATGTTTTTCTTATTGTTTAGATGAATTTCTAATAGTTTCAAATAGAAATCAAGTTTTAAAGTGAATGGGTTTTTCTGAAAACTTTTCTAACCACATTATTAATCGTAGTTATCACGCGTTCTTGAATTGTTTCAATTCAACCGAATCATAAGTATTTAATTGTATAAGAAAAATCAATTATGAAATATATAATTTCTTAGATCACAAAGAATTTCATATCGATATAGGGAAACACCCCGATGTGAATCTCGTGTTTATATATACTGGTTCAAGTCGGTTAAGTTACCAACTTTGATGTTTATAGCCAATATTTTTTTACTATCAATAAATAATTTTTTTCTTCTACCAATCTACTTGACTCTTCCTTTGACTAAATAGTTTTGGTTCTATAGGTTTCTAGATTCTAGTTTATATTATTTCTTGTCCAAAAAAACTTCTAGAACAATAGTCAAATTGTGGCTGAAATTTAAGCTGTTGAGGCCTCTATAAATATGTCTTGTATAGAATTACGAAGAGAAATAGATTGAGACAAACTTTAGAAATTTCTAGAGAAATGCAGTGCTCGATTTTTAACACAACATTGCAACATCTTTGAAGAGCAAAAGGTGCAGAAAATTGTAAGGGTAGTGTGTGAGAAGATGTAAGGGTAGTGTGTGAGAAGATGTGAAGAAAAGCTCAAGAGTGTGCAAGAAAAATAGAGGTTCGTGGCTAGGGCTCGCGGGTGGATCACGACTGGCAAGCCGCCAAAAGTTGGCACGTGAGAGGCACACTGGGAAGCTGAAGGGTCGCGCCAGCTGTCACGCTATAGGACAAAAGTCCCAGGTTGGCCAGGCCGTTACGTCGCGACTTGAACTCACGACTTGGACAAGCCGCAAGACCAAGTCGCCAACTTGCCCTATTTGGCAAAAACTGACGTTTTGCATTCCCTTCTCACCCTACTATATATACACCCTTATACCCATCATTTTGAGAGAGCTTCCAGAGAGAATTTTGTGAGAGAAAACCATAGAGAAAAACAAGATTGCCTCATCCCCAATCTTCATCTAAAGAGACTCTATAAATTCCTCTACTCTCTTCCTCTCCATTGTCATACCCTTGAGAGGTTATTTACCAAACTCTTATCTCACCACACCCACGTCTATGAGAAGGTCCATTTGGTGCTTAAGGAAGCAGTTTGGGAAGGAACCAATATACATTGGTTGATGCTATGGTCAAGTAGCGGAATCCGGGAAACTAAAGAAGAAATAGGTTCGGCGTAATCTCGTTGGAGCAAGAAGCTTGGAGGGCTTAGGTACTTGGGTAGATTAGGCTTGGAGGGTCTTCTGTTGTTCATGTATCCCAACTATATTCTTTAGTGGATTTTATCACCGCTTGGAGGGCGGCGGAGAGGTTTTACACCGAGGACTTCGGTTTCCTCTTCGATAACACATTGTGTGTTGTCTGTGTGTTTGCATCTCTCTTTCCTTTATCTTTGTCTTATATTTGCTGCTGTGGATGTGTTTATATTTGGCTTAGATTGTTTTATCAATTCTGTTATAAGCTTGTTATCATATTCCGCACATTAGTTGTTTGATATTAAGCTTGAATTGGTATTTTTGTACATGGGGGTCTAAACGTTCAAGGGTGTTTCATACCCATATTGAACTTTCAATTGGTATCAGAGCGGGTACATTTATGTGGTTTTAATACCTGAGTGTGATCCTTGACCCCTTGTTGAGATGGATAGGTCTCAATCTCTCACTGTTCCACCATTTTTTGATGGTAATAATTATGCTTTTTGGAAAGTCCGAATGAGAGCATTTTTATGCTTTATAGAAGATACCGTTTGGGATGCGATTGAGATAGGTTGGACTAAACTAGAGGCTCCTAAGGCCAATTGGGATAAGGCAGCTCTTGCAGCAACCAATGCTAATAGTAAAGCTTTAAATGCTATTTTCTGTACTATGTCTCCTGATGAATTCCACAGGATATCTCACATGACTGTGGCCAAGGAAGCTTGGGAAATTTTGGAGACAACTTATGAAGGGACTAAGAAAGTGAAGGACATAAAGCTTCAAATGCTTACCACCAAATTTGAAGAGCTCAAGATGGGTGAAGATGAATCGTTTGATTCATTCTATGGGAAGCTCAACGAAATTGTCATTGCTAAACTCAATCTTGGTGAGAAGATTGAAGATACCAAGGTGGTGAGAAAAATTTTGAGGTCCTTGCCTGAAAGTTTTAGAGCAAAAGTCACAGCCATAGAGGAGAGTAAAGACTTGGATGAGATCAAAATTCAAGAGCTGATTGGGTCTCTCCAAACATATGAACTGGGACTGCCTTCACACGAGACGAGTAAATCATTTGCTCTCAAAACCATCACCGAAAGAATGGATGATCCCTCCGAAGAAGATGAAGTGGAAAAGGAAGTGGCATATCTTGTAAAGAACTTCCAAAAATTTCTGAAGATGAAGGGCAGTGGGAAACCATTTAATAGAGGGAAATTCTCATTTTCAAGAGGTGATAAGAAAGAGTTTACGACGAAAGAAGGGAAGGAGTCTCAATCTCCTTCGGACATTGTGTGCTTCGAGTGCAATGGACATGGACACTTCAAAAAGGAATGTCCAAATTATTTGAAGTCAAAAGGAAAGGTTTATGCCACTACTTTAAGTGACTCAGACTCATCAAAATCTGACTCTGAAGAAAGCTGTGACGGAGAAGGAAATTACTCAGCATTCATGACCACTGCACATGTGGGATCTTCAGATGATTTGAGTACTCTTGTGAATGAGTTGGGTGAATGTTCTGATGAGGAGTCCATTGGGATTGTTGAAGAATCAGAAGGTGAAGAAGAAGAAGACGCATCCAGCCTTCAAAAGAATTACGCAATACTTCTTGAGAAATCAGGAGAGTATACAAAGGTGGCAAAGGCAGCCGTAAAGAAAATGAAGAGAGCTGAGGAAGATTTCAAAAGCCTGCTGGTTAGATATAAGGAGACAAAGTGTGAGATTGAAGCACTTAATGGTGAGCTATCAGAAGCTTACACGAAGGTGAGGTTTCTTGAGCAAGAGGTAGTACAAGCTCATGCCAAGGTAAATAGGGTCTCCTCCAGGAAGCTAGATGATGTTATTTCATCTCAAAGACATGCCTCAGACAAGTCCGAGTTGGGATATACCGGAGGGAACAACTCATCAGCCAAAGTCACCAAGGAAGTAAAGTTTGTGAAAAACAAAGAAACGGCTGTTGATAAGTCTACTCCAGAGATAGTTGAGGCTGAGAAGAAAAAGAATGTGGCTAATCAATGGATGTTTAACAAGTCCCGAAATCAATCTGAAGTCAGATTTGGAGCTAGAGGAAGATCTCTCCCAAGACAGCAGCAGGGTCCTAGAATAAACTATATTTGTCACTATTGCGGATTGCAAGGACACACTAGACCAAACTGTCAAAAGCTAAGAGCAGACAACAATGCGAGTGTACCTCGGTCCAGAGGAAGAAGAAATGACTTGAGGTCTTGGGGTGGTGAGCAATCAAGGAGCCAAAACCGTGATTCCGGAATGACGGACGTGATGAAAATGATTGGCGCCTTCACCACTTGCTTGGAGAGCTTCAACAGGAGGTTTGAAAGTCCTAACTCTCGTACCCGATCCATCAAGGATATCACCCCAAACGCGCGTGACGTGTGGGTGACAAAGGGTACTCATGCATAAGCATTATAACATGTCCATGCATCAGTTCTTCCTATGCTTTGTGGATATGATTGGTTATTTGCGTTGTGTTTTTGAGTATCTGTTTAATTTGTGGTTTGTTTGTGTTTAAAATGCTTTTTCATTTTTCTTGTTTTTGATCATTCTTCTACTGCTTTCGTGTCAAAAATCCAAAAACACATAAAAAGTTGAAAATCCAAAAAGTTTGATCACTTTGTTGAGTTTTGTCTCAAAGCATGTTTAGCCTTGTACCTTTGTACTAATGGCTCTGTGCATTTAACGAGCTTAGCTTGTGTCTCATGCACTCATATCATTGTGGAAGAAATTCTGAAATCTATGTGATTGTTGTAAATAGATCTTCAACCTTGTCATGAATGATTAGTGAATAGTTTTGTTGATCTTAAGACATGCATAGACTCATGCCTATATATATTCCCACTCTTTATTTTTATGCTTTAAAAGAGCTCTCTAAATGTAAATCTCCGAATGAAAAGAGATATAGAGCTGCAAAAGCCTGTCGTACATACTAGTATTTGACTAGGAAAAAGGGAAAGCGACCAAAATATAATGTATGAAAGATGCCCAAAAAGCCAAATGCTAACTCATTAATTGAAATATCAAAAATTTCAGGCATCTATTTCATAATGAGAGTTTTTTTGCTCAAAAATGGCAAATGATATGTTGAATATGGAGCCAAATGAAAAGCTTCAAAGAATTGTTATCAAGTTCTTGTGGGAGGTCATATATGCATGCTTCTATAATTGAGATAGGTCACATTATCTAGTGCTAGTTGTGTATGTCTTGATTGAATTGATCATTAAGGCTTCACATTGGACTAAGGACTATCTCATTTTTGATATCCACACACAACACACAAGTCTATGTTCAATGAATGCCATATTCATTTGTGTGAGTGTACTTGATTAAATGTGTTTTCACATGCTCAATCTTTGTTGGTCAAACACAAAAAGATTTTTGAGTGTTTTGTTTTATTTTTGGAAAGTACTTTGCTTTTACAAAAATGCAAATTTTTTTTCAAAAACAGTGTTGCCCTGTTTTGGCGACTAAGGCGCGGGTTGGCACAGTCGCAAGCCCCAGTCGCGAGCTCAATCAGAGATTTTTCGCGGCTTACTGGCGAGTCAGTATTCTAGTCGCGAAAAAGACTTAGAAAATTTTTAAAAATTTGAGTTTTGCTCTATTCGCGGCTCATTTTGGCGGCTTGTTCGCGGGTGGAAAGTCCAATCGCGAGGGTTACTTAGAGATTTTTGAGGCTCAGATCGCGACTCTTTCACGGCTAAACCTTCCAGTCGCGAAAAACACTTTGACGATTTTTCTAGAATTTTACCTTCACAGTGTTTCGCGGCTTGCCCTGGCGACTTACTGGCGACTTAGTTAAGTCGCGAAAAACGCGTGTTTTGCATTTTTGTAGACAGTTTTTAAAATTGCTTTTCAATTTTCCCTCGATTGTCAGTGACTGTTCATTGTCTTCTTCACTCTCTCTCTCAAACCGTTCATTTCTCACTGAAAAATCTTTCATCTCTGCATCATTTCTGCATAAATCTTCAACAAAAAGGTATGGGTTTTTCCTTCTTACCCCTCATTCTTCTTGATTCGGGCAATTTTTTTTTTCGTTGTGTGAAGATGTTGTTGTGTATTGTGATTTATCATGTTCGAACATGGGTTTCTGATTTTCGGATTATACTGTATGTTTGTGCTGGTCCATACACTGATCATCTCTATCTTGTGTACCTATTGAGGTGTTGGTTGTTTATACACACTCATTGTCATGTTTTGAACCTCAATTTCAAGTGTTTAGGGTTTTCTCCATTATCCATGGTATGGCACTGACACAATGCTAATAATGTCTGCTGTTTTGTTTGGTGTTTGTGTGTGTATTAAATCATAGTGTAGAGTGAAAATGTCTCCATTCAAGCGATCAGCTGTGAAAGGAGGAAGCAGCAAAGGGAAGGAACATGTCATTGAAATTGATGATTTCTCTCCTAGACCAAAGCGGGCTCATTCTCCATCTGGTGTGTTCGATCCCAACAGGTTTCGATTGTATGCTGCCTTTCAGACTCATGAAAATTACTTTAAAAAGGTGACACCTCTGATTGAAAGAGTCTTTGACCAACATTCTCTGTTTGACACCAACATTCCTCAATGGTTTGCTCGCAAGGACTGGAATTATCTCCTTTCTGACCTTGATGATGCATTTGAAGATCTGGTAAAAGAGTTTTATGCCAATGCAATTGTTGAAGGAGATGAACTTAAGTGCTGGGTTAGAGGAAAAAGTTTCTCGGTCTCTCCCACATATCTAGCAGAGATTCTGCACATTAACTGGCCAATACTTGGAATCTCACCGGTCTATGATGATCTTCATTCGGATGAAGAATTACTTAAAGCAGCTCTTGGGGACAATCTGGAATTTTTCTTAAATGGGAACTCAGTCAGTGTTTCATCTCTTCCTTCAACATTGAGGGTGCTCATGATCGTCATGTTTCACAACATGTATCCCCTATCCAGCACAGGGTATATGAATCTCAGGCATGCACTGTTTCTTCATGATCTGATTTCTGATGTCGAGATTGACATCTGTTCTCATATCTTTCATATCCTTCGCAAAACTATTCTAAAAACAGAATCAAGGATGTGCATCCTATTTTGCTGTCTCATCTCACGGATTCTGAAGCGTAAAGGGATCCATCCGTCTGAGAATGAAGTTCCTTGCGCAAAACCATGTCCAATTAACATGCGCACATTCAATGCTAGCATTGGTCATAGCAAGAAGGGAATCAAAACAGAAGCTTCCGCGTCCCACAGTGGCTCGCGCTCTAGTTCACTCTCCGCTGACGACAAGCTAGACTCTATTGTAGCTTCTGTTCATGAGCTGAGTTCAAAGATGTCCAATCTTACTTCCATCTTGCATCATCTCAACTCTCGAGGGGATACGAAGTTTACTTCGATTCAAACTCAATTGGATGAAATTCAAAGAAAGCTAGAAGATAATGACGACTAGCTATTCCATGACAAAAAGGGGGAGATGCTGTTGGCAGGGGGAGAGCTCAACGAAAGGGGGAGATTTCAGCTAACAGATTTTTGTTTACTGTTTTTGTCTATCTTTAGTTTTTGTAATAGTTCTGTATCCATCTTATATCTTTAAGCACTTTTTGTTAATTTGTACCCATTGTTGCTTTTGTAAGCTTTGAGGGTTGTTTCTTGTTCTTATGCACGTTTGTAGGCTTTTATGGTTTGTGCCATATATTTGCAAAACTTTGCATATGCAGCCTTTGTGCTTTGTGCTTTGGTACTTGTTAATGCCTTGCATTATCTTAAGTACAACACTCTTGTGCCCGTGTAGGATTGTTCCTAGATGCATATATGTTTGTATGCATTGGTTGAGTGTTGGACTTGCAAATGATACTCTTCAATTGAGTTTATCATTTTTGCATGTCCGGATGTTCATTCCTTGTGTGAATGAACATTGTAATCACTTTTGCTTAAGTGACTACTGTTGTTGATCTTGCCATGAATTACTGCTATTATGCTTATGTTTTTTTTTTTTTTTTTTTTTTGCTTGATCATGCTTATTTTGCTCCAAGACTCTACAAATTCCTCTACTCTTCCTCTCCATTGTCCTACCCTTGAGAGGTTATTTACCAAACCTTATCTCACCACACCACGTCTGTGAGAAGGTCCATTTGGTGCTTAGGGAAGCAGTTTGGGAAGAAACTAATGGTGATTGGTTGATGCTATGGTCTATAGCGGAATCCAATAAGGTAGAAAAGAAAAAGGTTCGGCGCAACCTCGTTGGAGCAGGAAGCTTAGAGGGTTTAGGTACCTGGGTAGATTAGGCTTGGAGGGTCTATTGCTGTTCATGTATCCCAACTACATTTTCTAGGGGATTATTGACCACTTGGAGGGCGGCGGAGAGGTTTTACGCCGAGGGCTTCGGTTTCCTCTTTGATAACACATCGAGTGTTGTCCTTGTCTTTTCATTTCTCTTCCTTTTATCTTTACCATTTAATTACTGCTGTGTGTGTGATTATTTATGGTTTAGATTGTGTCTCTATTTTGATATAAGCTATTTATCATTTTCCGCACATAAGTTGTTTGTTATATAGCTTGTATTGGTATTTTTGTATTTGGGGGTCTAAACGTTCAAGGGTGTTTCATACCCATATTGAACTTAAAAAAAAAAATTAAAAAAAAAAAAGGTGTGAACGTAAGTGTAGTACTTGAAGATGGCTCACGTGTGCCTTGTCTTTCCTAGTGTGACATAGTAATAGGAGTTATAGCCTTATCCTTAGGGCATTAATGGTTGGTGGCAAGAATATATATATATATAAAGAAAAATATTATGATTACATAGAATTTTGGTGTGTGATTACAGTGGACAGTTATTGAATATTTTTAGGAGTTTTGTTTTTTTTTTTTTTTTTTGGCTGGATATCATTATAAGTCTTTCTTGAATCATTTAATTATTGAGTAAATGGTGCTTACAAATTATTTACGTGTTATCTAAGAATTTTAGAGAAAGTGTTAGGGAGAAGTTTTTTTGTGGTAAACTAGCTGAGGTAAGTAACATTATCCTAATTGATTATATTTTACTTATACTACTATATTTTAACTACTGAATTTTGTTTATAATTGTTACAATTTTATTTAATTATTTTAGCTACATTGATTTAAAGTAAAGAATAAAGAATTATCACAAATATATTTGATTAATGAATATATGATTATATATATATATATATGTTATTTGGATGAAATATATTTTTAATTTAAACTATGATTTGATATATATGATTTTAGACCATTTGACTATGTTTTGACTTTGATATCCAGCTAATAAGGGTTATTCATTGGTATTGAAACTAGTTCTATTTGGAGCATCACGAGTCTATTATGTTTCTGGACCCAGTTAATGGGAGATATACATTAGCACGAGATTAGTTTTGTTTGAATCTGATGCACAGTCATGGGGATATAGCGTGACTATAGTTGTAAAGATTGTTAAGAATATGAATTATGTTTGAATATTTGAACTGTTTTGAGTCCTTGAAATTGCTTATGTGTTTTTGGAACCTATTGTAAATTATAGCTTTGATATATGAAAAATTGATTAATTTCTAATCAATTTATGATATATTTTTAAGATTAAAATATTCAATCTATGTACAACTTATTATTTTACAAATCTATTTGCTTAATAGAACTTATTAAGATTTTGGTTACTTATTGAGTTGTCAACTCCCTCTTTTCCCTTTCAGATTTTGATCAGGAAGAGTAGCATGTGTTTGGGCTTCCGCTGGGATGTGTGTATGAGTGAAGTTTAGGAATCATTGGAATTAGATTTGGACTTTTATGTTTAATATTGTCTTTTTTTTTTAGACTTTAGTATCAAAGATTTAGTTTATTTTCTTTATGATGTTGGAAGATTATTATTTTGGAGATCTTTTGAGATTTGTATTATTGAAGATATTTTTGGATTTATTGGTAAAATTTTCCTTGAGGATAATTCTTTAGTTGTTAAGAAAGTTTTTCACACTTGTAAGGTGTAAACTTTATAACTGTATGACTGTGACCCAAAGGGGCCCGGGCCCTCCTGGCCCTAATGGAAAATACTCCGAAGTACTTATTGTTGTTGTTGCATTATTTAGTCCTTACCCAGACTGTAGTATCATAACATGTTAGATATTGGAAGGTTTTGGGGCTGCACCATGTTCAACCCAGGGGTTCAAATGAACCCACGAGAACTGGCAATATATATATATATATATATATATATAATTTCTTTTTACCCTTTAAATTAAAATTTTGAACACTCTTGACTCTAAATTATTTTATAGGGGGTTAGTAAGAAACATAAATTATACAAAATCTGTTGGAAAAATAGTATGTGGTGAATAAGAAATTGACATTTAATATGTTCACTTGAAGATGTTATTAAAAGTGGTGAAAATCCTGAGTCCTACATAGGAAAGGAAAGAGACAGTATACGAGTTTATATGCTCATTGGCTGGACATTAGGTTGGGCTTTGGCATATGCAGACTAGGCCCTCTTGTCCAAATAATAATTTATTATTATTTTATTTTTGAGTCAGTCAGTTTGTGCATAGAAGTTATTTCTTGAACAGTGTGTCTGTTCATTAACGTATATAAATTTATAGTCCCTAATTCATGAAAACTAATTTTTTTGGAAAAAACTTTCCTATTGAGAAAATATTTTGTGCATTCATTTGAGTCAAAGAGAGAGAAAGAGACATAGAGTAGTTCGTAGAGCACGAACCTTGTGTGCTTCTTCTCCATGCTGTAGATCACTTTATCCTAAGAGGTAGACATCTGTGACTCTCGAAGTACCACAGATTATGTGAGGAATGAAATTTGCTTTAAAGAGATTGTGTCAAATACAAGACTTGATCTGAATCATGGTTGTCAAAATCCTGATCTGGATCTTACGATCCTATGATTTTACGATTCCACCTACTCAAAACAATCCAGATCTTTCAAGGATCTTAGTGGTCGTTCAGGATTCGTAGGATCATACAATTTTGACAATCCTAAACAACCTTGATTTCTTATAATCATCTTTAACTTAACAGAAGTCTTGGTTGGACCCAAATGAAAAATAAAATCCCAATAGACCAAGATTTTCTACTCCAATGTAGAGAGTGTTAGTTGGACCAAATAAAAAATATCCCCATAGAGTGTCACATTTTGAGATTTTTTGCCTCATTAAATGATGTTTACAAATGGATGTAGTGATATATGGTAATTGTGGGGCCCGTGGGCCTGATAGCCTCAGCCTATCTTGTAGTAGGATGACCATCCGAGGCCAATTTAGGGAGAGACTCTTTTTTGGATCCACGCCGAGGACCTATTCGTCCTTGGCATACTGAGGATAATTTTAGGTGGGGATAAGCCCAGAGCAAGTTGTCACCTCCACACTTAATGCATTCACCTAACTCCTCTGACCGCATTAATGGGGATGTAACCCCTTAGCAGGGCGACGTTGATCAGGGTGAACCACTTGAGTGCTGATAAGGCCTCTGATGGGACGGACGGTCAGAAAGAAGGCAAATGGATAATCAACAGATGGAAGAACAAGATAGGACGATGAAGACTATATAAGAGGAGCGAGTAAAGTAAAGAAGGGGGGGAAAGAACAAGCTCCCCGGCCACAGGCCGAGGAGCATCCCCCAGTTGTAAATTGGTTTTAGTATCTTTCAATAAAAAAAAAGGAGTTCATGCCTGGTGAAGGCCGGCGAGCGCCTAAACCTTCGATCCACTCTTTACAAATTCATTGTTCTGGGTTTGTTGGGCCTTGGGAACCCATATTTTTTGGGTTACAAAAACGGACCTTACAATTGGCGCCGTCTGTGGGAAGGATTAGTGCGCTGGCCGGTGCAACAGGCGATTGTTCTAAATAATCATTCTACGGAAGATCGATGCTGATGCAAAAAAAAAAAAAAAAAAAAAAAGAACTACCAAACAAACATTGCAGAAAGATAAAAGTTCGAGACAGAAGATTTAACAGCAAAGAAAGGAAGCTCGATATTATTTCATAAAAAGAGAAGTACAAAATACAATCAGAGGCTCAGGCAGGCGTGTTTACAAACAAATTTACAAGCTAATTCTACAATCAGAGGCCCAGGTGGACCCGTCCTAAAACTAGCTGGAGGGAAGTGTCAACCCGTGCTCTTATTGGCATCAAGAGAATGGGAGAACTTGACAATGAGATGGGGAAGGGGGCTGAGGCTAGCTTGCTTCAAGGCCACCAACAACACCTATCTCGGTGTGGTGGAGCTTGAACAAAGCGAGGAGCAGATGCAGGGCACCGGGAGGCCCTTCCCATGTGTTCCCTTGATTCTCTCCAGTCCTCACTAGAGTTGGTCGCTGGAGACGGCAACACTCGGCCACCGGCCGTGACGTGATCTTGTGTGTCTCCTCCGGCAGGGGTGCACCCTGGGGAGGAGCGTTAGGTACTCCAAAGACATCCCTCCTGAACACCATGCAGGGCACTATCAGGTTACGCCCAGGCTCTGCCGTGCCAGAAGTCTGGCGGGGGCTGTGGCCACGACGGCTCCTGGCCGCATATCACCCAACTCTGGTCACAATCCTGGCAGGGTTGTTGAAGGGGCTCGGGAGGTGAAAGGACGTGTTTCTAGTTGGGTTGGAAAGTTCATGGAGTGTGGAGAAACGTTTCCCCAGAAAGCCTTATATAGAGGGTGAGAACTGGTGGGAATTGATCCACACAGAGTTCAAGAAGAGAATTATCAGCGGTATTAATCCTGACCAAATCCCAAGGAAACTATGGACCACTGGATTTTTATCAATTCACGAGGACAGTGATGAGGGCGCGTCTCGGGCATGGAAACATCAAGCGCGGAACACGAATCATCAAGGGACGCCTCGTAATTGAAGAGGAGGGGAACTTGAGTTGAAGGCGAGGTCAATGCCACATGTCAAACCATCCCTGCCCAGAGCACCGTAGAGCTAACAGTCCGACCCGAGGAGAACCGTTCCCAGTAAAGCGGTCCGAGGATATCATTATACCAAAAGTAAGCCTCTCAAAGCCGAAGACAAGCTCCTTCCACCAGAAAAATAGAACTGATAGACAGAACCAAGGCATTGCATGGTCCTCGGACTTAAGCCTATGGGAAAACTAATCACACCATTATATCTGGCACTAGACAGAACCAAGGTATTGCATGGTCCTTAGACTCAAACTTATGGGGAAACTAGATCTTACAGAAAAATAGAAGTGATAGACAGAACCAAGGCATTGCATGGTCCTCGGACTCAAGCCTATGGGAAAACCAATCACACTATTATATCTGGGTACTAGACAGAACCAAGGTATTGCATGGTCCAAGGACTTAAACCTATGGGGAAACTAGATACTTACAGAAAAACAGAAGTGATAGACAGAACCAAGGCATTGCATGGTCCTCGGACTCAAGCCTATGGGTAAACTAATCACACCATTATATCTGGGTACTAGACAGAACCAAGGTATTGCATGGTCCTCGGACTCAAACCTATGGGGAACTAGATACTTACAGAAAAATAGAAGTGATCGACAGAACCAAGGCATTGCATGGTACTCGGACTCAAGCCTATGGGAAACAAATCACACCATTATATCTGGGTCCTAGACAGAACCAAGGTATTGCATAGTCCAAGGACTTAAACCTATGGGAAAACTAGATACTTACAGAAAAATAGAAGTGATAGACAAAACCAAGGCATTGCATGGTCCTCGAACTCAAGCCTATGGGAAAACTAATCACACCATTATATCTGGGTACTAGACAGAACCAAGGTCCCTGGACTCAAACCTATGGGGAAACTAGATACTTACAGAAAAATAGAAGTCATAGACAGAACCAAGTCATTGCATGGTCCTCGGACTCAAGCCTATGGGAAAGCTAATCACACCATTATATCTGGGTACTAGACAGAACCAAGGTATTGCATGGTACTCGGACTCAAACCAGTGGGGAAACCAGATACTTACAGAAAAACATAAGTGATAGACAGAACCAAGGCATTGCATGGTCCTCGGACTCAAGCCTATGGGAAAACTAATCACACCATTACATCTGGGTACTAGACAAAACCAAGGTATTGCATGGTCTTCGGACTCAAATCTTTGGGAAACTAGATATTTACAGAAAAACAGAAGTGATAGACAGAACCAAGGCATTGCATGGTCCTCGGACTCAAGCTTATGGGAAAACTAATCACACCATTATATCTGGGTACCTGACAGAACCAAGGTATTGCATGGTCCTCGGACTCAAACCTATGGGAAACTAGATACGTACAGAAAAATAGAAGTGATAGACAGAACCAAGGCATTGCATGGTCCTCGGACTCAAGCCTATAGGAACACTAATCACACCATTATATCTGGTACTAGACAGAACCAAGGTATTGCATGGTCCAATGACTTAAACCTATTGGGAAACTAGATACTTACAGCAAAATAGAAGTGATAGACAGAACCAAGGCATTGCATGGTCCTCGGACTCAAGCCTATGGGAAAACTAATCACACCATTATATCTGGGGACTAGACAGAACCAAGGTATTGCATGGTCCTCGGACTCAAACCTATGGGAAAACTAGATACATACAGAAAAATAAAAGTGATAGACAGAACCAAGGCATTGCATGGTCCTCGGACTCAAGCCTATAGGAACACTAATCACACCATTATATCTGGGTACCAGACAGAACCAAGGTATTGCA
>NW_027069500.1:1445591-1457371 GCF_002906115.3 Quercus suber
GGTCTTATTGTGGCTCTCACTCGCTGGTAATGCGGACCCCTCCTCGGGAGCAGCAGGGGCAGTCTCGCGAATTGCAATGGGTAATATACCTATCCTCCCTCCTAAGGTCAGATGAGGCATCAACCCTGCTTGGTTGAGGGCTTCATGCCAGGTCTCAGAACAAAAAGCCTGCACACTGCAGGAACTTGAGCCCGAAGGGTGGCTTCAGTCTTAGCCACCCTCTGCGAAAGCCTCCTCCTCCGCCTGTTCTACAGAGCGCTCAGCGTCTATTCTTGCAAATACCGCCTCATCTTTGGCTCTCACAGCCTCGTCCCTGGCATACTCGGCAATACCTTTCTCATGGATTGCCTCGGCCAACTTTTTCTTCAGGTAGGCAATGTCCTCTTTGGCAGCTTGTAGGTGGCCCTCAACGTCTTGCAAGCGATTGGTCTGATCCTCAGCTTGCTTCCTAGCCGGCGGCTAAGTCGGAGGCAGCAGTGTCCCTGGCCTTTGTCATCTCCTCCAGATTCTCGGTCGCCTTTTTTAGGTCGCCTCAGATCTCTTGAGGGTATTGGCAGCTTTCAAGAACTTGTCACGCTCTTGCGCTAAGGCGCTGCTCTGGCCATCGACCTCCTCGTCCAACCTGAAAGAGCCTGGATAGCCTGCCAATAAAAACAAGTAACTCCGTAAAGAGAAGGGAAGTACTAAGTAACAAAGTTCAAATAAAGTAAATAGGTACCAAGGGACCCACCATGCCTAGATATTTCTTAAGGTTAAGGACAACCTCTGCCCACTCATATTTCTTAGCTCGGCCATGTCAGTGGGAAGGAGAAGAGACTTCTCCAGGGCATCGGCTACGAGAGCCCCCTCAACTCCTTGAGATTCCCGTATCGATGCGTCATCCATCAGGGGTTGATCATGGAGCATGGCAGCGGGCAGCCAGGCTTGGGCCTCAGACTGCTGGACGATCTTCCTACCTTTTCGTTGACCACCGAGCTTCAGTTGCTTCGGAGGCCTGCGGAATCCACCCTCCTCGGGCGGGGAATGGGATTTGCTCCATCCATTGGCTTCTTACCCTTGGAAGTTCTCTTCCTTTTTGGGTCATAAGACTCGGTCTGAGGGTCTGATACTGTAGGGACAGAGGATGACCTGGTTTGCACAGTTAAAATTTGGGCGGAGGTGTTGAGGGCTTGGCTGCGACTCTTCCGGTGCACCCTTCTTGGAGCCGCCTTCAAGCAGGTCAAGAAGATTGGTTTGGGGCTGTCTTTTTAACCCATCTCAGCCTGAGTACCAACTCTTAGGGACGGAGATCGGCTTCGGACAGATGAGGGTCTCCTAGATCACCAAAGGATCCTCGGACTGATCAGCTAGGTTGAACACACTATATTCGTCCTCAGAAGAGCTCAGTTCAACCACCTCCCCTGCCTTCTTAGATTGTCCTTCCTCGGTCTCGTTACTTGGTGGGATGAGGAGGGACCTGCTAGCGGAATGCCTTCAGGTATGTGAGATCCTCGGAAAATGCAAAACCGTCCTCCACCACGGTAATCTGCCTAAGCCGAGGGTCACGAGCTCTAATTACGTGCTTCGGGACTGGGAATGATTTCTGGGCTGGGTCGCATCCGAGGATTTTGTGAGCAGCTCTAACCTGGTTATCAGTTTCGTTCAGGAAAGTTCCGTCCTAAGAACGGTTTCCAAATCCGCTTTGTTGACCAGGTGGAAATG
Source organism: Quercus suber (assembly GCF_002906115.3). Classification (NCBI taxonomy): domain Eukaryota; kingdom Viridiplantae; phylum Streptophyta; class Magnoliopsida; order Fagales; family Fagaceae; genus Quercus; species Quercus suber. The sequence continues at coordinate 1,447,293 of NW_027069500.1, forward strand.
ACGTGCGAAGGCGTGCGGATCTGCGAAAAGAAAAGCGAAACTCCTGTGGTTAATCAATCAAAGCGGATATGCAGCTAAATAAAAAATATAATAATAAATAAAAATACTGAAACCTAGATCGTCTCCTACTTCGGATACCCTACCTGGCTCCCCCTCTACTGTTGGGCAGTGAAACCGTTGTGCCACTCCCCGACACTATGAGGAAATCTTGAGTCAACCCTTATTAGAATCAGGAAGACACTGGATAAGTCGGACCCTGTCGTCCCTCGTCTTCATATAGTACGTCTTACCCCTCAGGTGATGAAGGTTGTAGCACCAGTTTACATCGTGGTGAGTCAGTCTCAGCCCCATTTTCTCATTCAAGGTATCTACACACCCTAATATCCTAAATACATTCACGGCGCACTGGGTAGGAGCCAGACGGAAATGCCTAAGGTAACCGATAGTCACTGCCTCATAGGGATTCTCATCCCTCCCTCTACAAAGTGCGACTATCGGGATCACGACTTCACCCTCTCTCCTCTTAATGTACCACTCCCCTTCTTCACAGTACCTCAAACTCACATTATTGGGTATCCATAGTCAACAATGAATTTGTTCATCATCTCGTCGGACTCAACCAACTTCTTAAACTTACCCATCCCTCAAGGACGACTAAAGGTTCCAGAAGAAGAAAAGAAGGAGTAGAATCAAAGAAAATTGGTGTTACCGGGAGAAGAAGACTTACAGAAATATGACGATCCTCTTCGGGCAGTGTGTAAGTTGAACCAGATTCAAATTATACGCATCAATGGTCGTAAGCGCGAAAATGAGGAAACCAGGCGGTTCAAACAAGTACTTATACTCCCCCTTAGGTTCCCCAAATGTAACGTCTGCCCATAAAAGCAGGAGATCCCCACCGACAATTACCATCACACCGTTGAAAGTGGAAACGTGGAGCCGCCAAAATTTAATGTGGGCGACACACTGAGTCTTGAAACGCCAAAACGTACATCGGGCAGTCGAAAATCGCCAGCATTAGCGCGGACCGAAGTGGGGCAATTCGTCTAGAGGGCCCGTAGATATAAAACCCTCCTCCCCGTCCGAGGGAACGTGCAGCAGGATTTTGAGGGGCTATTGTGGGGCCCGTGGGCCTGATAGCCTCAGCCCATCGTGTAGTAGGCCCAAGGCCCACGCCGAGGAAGGATGACCATCCGAGGCTAAATTAGGGAGAGACTCTTTTTTGGATCCACGCCGAGGACCTCTTCGTCCTCGGCATACTAAGGATAATTTTGGGAAGGGACAAGCCCAGAGCAAGCTGTCACCTCCACACTTAATGCATTCACCTAACCCTCTGGCCGCATTAATGGGGATGCACCCTTAGCAGGGCGACGTTGATCAGGGTGAACCACTTGAGTGTTGATAGGGCCTCTGATGGGACGGACGGTCAGAAGAAGGCGATGGATGATCAACAGATGGAAGAACGAGATAGGACAATGAAGACTATATAAAGAGGAGCGAGTAAAGTAAGAGGAGGGGGGAAAGGAGGAGGGGCCTCCTCGGCCCATGGCCGAGGAGCATCCCCAGTTGTAAATGGTTCTAAGTATTTTTTTTTTTAATAAAGAAAAGAGTTCATGCTTCGTGAACGCCGGCCAGCGCTTAAATTTTCGATCCACTCTCTACAAATTTATTGTTTGGGCTTGTTGGGCTGAAAAATCCATTCATACTCTGGGTCCAATCCAAGTTGAGTCCCTACATTATTAATAGTCATTTTATATATATATTTTAGCTTTAAAAAGTTGTGTAAATAATTTATTAGGTAGAAAATATAAATTGGCTATTTTTTAATTTTAAACTCTTTGGTTTTTTTGTACACCATAACTTACTTGGATGAATATTTATGATGTGGCCTCACATTTGACTCTAAAATCTATAATAATAATAATAATAATAATAATATAAGGTGAAGTTGAGAGAAACTCAAATTAAAATTTCAAATTAGAGTTCCAATTTTGCACCATGTGTCCTAAATTAATTCTTTTAAAGAGTTTTATTTTTTTTAATTTTAGAATCAAATGTGGGACCACATCATAAATATTCATCTAAAATGTCTATTTTGTTTTTGTACACTATAACTCACTTAAATGGATATTTATGATATGGTCTCACATTTGACTCTAAAACATATATATTATATAATACTAGTATGTAACCCGTGCTACTGCACGGGACTGGTTAATTGTAATGATGTTATTGGCCAATTTTTTTTGTTATCACATGGATGATAGAATTAAATCAAACAATGAAAAATATATATTGCATTTTATTATTTAAGTAATGCTATTGGTTTTTTTTTTTTTTGGTTTATCATACATAGGATAGCATTAGATAAAACAATGAATAAAAAAGAGAATATTGTATTTTATTATTTAAGTGATGCTACAGTGAAGAAAAAAAGAGAATATTCATTTTATTATTTAAAATATATAGAGGACATTAAAAAAATAAAACTTATCATTGAGCTTGGAATCTTCTTGGAGGCACGAATGAAACACTAATGTATGAGAGAGTGTGAAGTAAGGAAGAGTGGGATTAAACATTGTGTTTGGACCCGGCTTTACTCTGAGAAATCCGTAAGGAGGAGGAGAGGTAGTGTGTGGATCTAGTTGGTAGATGTTGAGAGAGGAGGAGACATGTGATGACGATATGGAATTAGGAGGAGATGATGTTTTACTTTTATAGTCTTTCTTGTTGGACTCCTTGGTTCTGGTTATGGAATTAGAAGAGCTCCAGACTTTATTGAGATCACCCATAAAAGTGTGTAGGTGAGATGTTCTTGCTTAGGCCAATGAGTATTATCATTGTGGTTTTCTTGGCTTCCGTATTAAATGTTAATGCATCATTTATTTGGGCATAAAAATTAGAAAATTTAGATAAGATACATGACACAAAATTGGAATCCAATTTATAATCTCCATAAAAGTGTGCAGGTAAGATGTTCTTGCTTAGGTTAATAAGTACTTATTATTTGTTTTCTTGACTTTGTGTTAAATGTTAATGCATCATTTATTTGGGCACAAAAAATAGAAAATTTAAATAAGATACATAACACAAAATTTGAGTCAAATTTATAATCTAATTAGATTTTTTTTTGAGTTTTGGTTAGGACAAGTGACGTAAAATTGAGAATCCAATTGAAATCTAATTAGATTTTCTCTCTGCTTCACCTATTATTATATATATAGATATATAGAATAGGTGAAGCTAAAAAAAACTCAAATTAAAATTTTAAATTAGAATTCCAATTTTGCGCCATGTGTCCTAAATTACTTATTCTTAAAAGTTTTATTTCTTAATTTTATAATCAAATGTGAGACCACATTTATCTTAAAAAAATATGAGACTACATTATAAATATTCATCTAAGTGAGTTATTAAGTATAAAAACCAAAGAGTCTAGATTAATGAATCATAAAAAAAAAAAAAAAATGCTTCACAATAATTTTAAAAAAATGGACAATTTACATTTTATACCTAATAATATCTATACAAATTTTTTTAAAAAGTTAACAAAATATAAAATAACTATCATAGTATTTAAATTATATATATAGGAATTATATTATAAATCTTATTGTATATCTTTAAGTGTATTCATGTATATACATAGGGTTACAAGCTAGATAAAAAATAAAACTTTATTTGAAAATAAATAATTTAGAACAAATAACGCAAAATTAGATTTTAATTATATATATATATATATATACACACACATATATATACCCACACACGCGCACAAAAGAAGGGAGTCACCCAATACTAGATCCTCTGCAAACTGTAGACCGGCAAATAGTTTCTAATTCTATCATTTATTTAGTATATAAAGAACATAGCTCTTGTAATGTAATCTTATTCAATTAGCTTAATACAGAAGGTTGTTTTTAGTTTTTATGTAAATATTCCGAAATTTGAAATATATGGACTTGTTAAGATAGGATTGGGGAAGTGTGAAGTGTGAAGTGTAGTGTATGAAATAGCAGAGAGAAGTGAAAAGAAATGAAGAGCGTGGGAGTGGGGGTGGGGGTGTCCCGGTTTGAGGGCAAAGTGAATTTGGTGTTGTCTCCTCATTTTCCCCATATTAACTTTTGTTCGCAGAAGAAGAAGAAGAAGTTGAATTTGAAGATTCAGGGGTCTCGACTGCTCAAATCTCAGCCTCGTGCTGCTTCTTCTTCTTCTTCTTCTTCTCCTCTCACTTCCTCCGGTGCCCAATACTCTGGTATCTTTTTTTATTATTTATTATTTATATTTCATTTACTACGCTGAATCCAGTTTTAAAATTGATTATCCCTTCTTCGCTTTTCTCGATTCTATTCCCAATAATTTTTCAAATGAACGATTAATATGTTGCAGTTTATAGGCTAATTCTAAGACTACTTTCTGTGTACCGTCAAATATCCAGAGCCATTGTTGGATACAAATACAAATAGAAAGAAGAGAATAGCTGGCATTGATCAAGATGAATTATTGGATCCATCACTTCTTGCTGATCCGGACAGTTGTTTTTGTGAATTTCAAGGTGTGCAGATACACCACAAGATATATGAATTCCAAGCTCCTAACTCTTTACAGAAGAATCACACACTTTCTCAACTTCCTATGATTTTACTTCATGGCTTCGGAGCCTCTGTGTTCTCATGGAATCGAGTTATGAAGCCTTTGGCAGAGCTTACCGGTTCCAAAGTTCTTGCTTTTGATAGACCAGCCTTTGGGTTGACATCGAGGCTAAATTTCTCCTCTCATTCATCTCCTCCTGCTACTGAGAATAGAAGACCTCTGAATCCATACTCCATGGCATTTTCAGTGCTAGCAACCTTGTACTTCATTGATTTCTTAGCGGCTGAGAAGGCAATTTTGGTGGGGTATGTACATGTCTCATCTTTTTTTTTTTTGGGTTAATTGCATCAATTTTGGTTGGAGCAGCCTACGTTAGGATAGGATGCAAATTCCGGCACATAGTCTAGCTGGTTTTTGAATTGGATAGGTTGGTATATGGTTACGGTATACGTATATCCCACTTTTTGCTCAAAGATAGACCAATAAACACATCCATAATTTAACTTCTAACTTTTTGCCATATGGATGGTAGCCTAGCCTCCAATTTGGGCTTTTGGATTTTAGGTGCAAGCTGCATCTGCACTTCTTATATGTATAGTTCTTAGGCTATCCTTATTGTCTAGCAGATCAGTAATTACATTGCATTTCTCTGAACCTTTTGAAAGAATGACATGGCAGGCATTCAGCCGGTTCCCTTACTGCAGTTAATTCTTACTTTGAAGCACCAGAACGTGTTGCTGCTCTGATCCTTGTTGCCCCAGCAATTTTGGCCCCACTTATTGTGCATAAGGCTGCTGAAGCAAACCAGTTGGGAAGAGAGAACCGGATGGAAAAAGACAGCTCTGATTCAAGCAGTCTCAGGAATCCATTTCTGAAGCTTTCCAAGATTTTGTTGAAGTTTGCTAAGCATGTTGCACAGGCAATTATGCAAATGGTGAAGGGGATGGCAGTTATGCTGAATTCTCTGTATAAAAAACTATTGTCAGCTATTTTGCGCTCAGCCTTTGCTGTGATGCTGGTAATGGATTTCTTTGCAGATGATTTAACACTGTACTTGGTTAAATTTTTTTTTTCTCTCCATGTTGATTCAATTTGTTCTTTATGTCAGCCAAACCAAAATATCAAACGACTTTCTCTCTAAAATGTTCCAAGTTCTGGCTTGACATCTTTAGACATCACAAGTCACCCTGCCTAATCTTTAAATACTGCATGATAAAATAAAATTTTAACTCAAACTCATTATTGTCTCTCCACCCCAATTTATTTTCACCAGTTTCAGGATTCATTGTGCCCATAATAGTAATCTTGTGCAGTATGTAAGATCCAATCTGATTAATCAGATATTTTCTTTTCTTTTTTTCTTTTTGGGAGGGGGTGTGGGGTGGGCACTGAAACTGAAGTTAGGGATGGCTAAATAAACCCACCCTGCTAGCAAATGGGGTGTTGATGGGTGTTAACTCCTTCTCCCGAACCTGCCTGTTTATATTTATAAATTTAGAAAAATTTAAATTTTTTTTATTATAATATTTTAATAGTTCTTTAAAAAAAAAAATATATAATAAGACATTTATATGTTCTTTAATCTTTAAACTTAAATTTATGATATATTTTGTTGTTGTATTATTGAATTTATATTTTTATGTTTAAGATTTAAATTATTGTATTGTTATGTTTGAATTGTTTTTTTATACTTGAATTATTGTATTTTTATGCTTTTAGAAGGTTTTGTAATGTTACAAGTTACAACATAATCTTTGTGTTTGAACTTATCAAAAAAAACATAATCTTTGTGTTTGATTAGTTTTAGTTTAATCTATGATATATTCTAAATCAAATTTTAATAAATTACTAAACCTACCCAAAGTGAGGTGGGGTGGGGAATAGAAAACCCACCCCATACCTGCCCAGTTGACATTCCTACCCCGCGTGTGGGGGTGGAAGAGGGGGTTGTTGACTATTGTCTGTTTTTGCCTATGTCAGATACTTTATTTTTGGAATTTAACTGGTAATGAAACATTTGGGAGCTACCCCTGATGCCTATTTGATGTTGAAATGCCCTCATTATTCTCAGGTAAGGATGGTAATTGATAAATTTGGTATAGCTGCAATAAGGAATGCATGGTATAACTCAAGTCAGGTCACTGAACATATCCTATATGGTTATACTAAGGTAATTATGTTAATATCTCCCTCTCTCTCTCTCTCTCCTCCCCCCCCCCCAAAAAAAAAAAAAATGGAATGGTTATTGCTCACCTGGATGTTAATATCAAATGCAGCCCTTAAGAACAAAGGGTTGGGACAGGGCACTGGTTGAATATACAGCAGCAATGCTTACAGACACAGAGACTGAGTCAAAGCCACCACTGGAAAAAAGACTCCACGAAATCTCATGTCCTGGTAATGCTGCTAACTTTATTGGTTATCCACTTGATGCTGTCCATGGTGGGACTAATGTCATATATCCTTAACTGAAACTACTCTATTGGATAGACAAGGGTGTTGAAATTTAGCCTGTGAGATGAAAGTCAGGAAAGGAATTGGCCATACTAAATAAGATGGGTAGTCTAGATTAAGACAAAATTTGGATCACTAACATAGTTACAAGTGAAGTTGGAACAGGTGTTGATTGCATAGAAGAAATTGTCTATGAACCAGAGGACTCTTTAATTAGCCCAATTATGATTTTTGCACAACACTTTTTTTTTTCCTTTTTTGTGCTCATTAGTTCTCTCTCTCTCTCTCTCTCTCTCTCTCTCTCTCTCTCTCTCTAGGGTGCTGGCTAAATCATTGATCCAATACATATGTCTAAGTCATGTATCCAATAAAATTTGGTGTTAAATTACCAATTCTCTCAAAAGCTTAAGTTGGGAAATGGTAAATTTAATCATTTAAACACATAAATCTAACACTCCCTCTCACATGTGGGCTCAAACTACCTTTTAATAAGTGAGACCCAACACGTGGGATTTTAAATGGAAGATAAAGTGAAGACAGGTATGGAACTCATGACTTCCTGTTCTAATACAATGTTAAATTACTAATTGGATTGGTAATTTAAAATTTTTGAACATCATGGTTTTCACTTGTTGTTACTTGTTATTCCATGGCATGTCCTATTATTAAGTTGAATAGGAAGAATGTAATATTAATATTGGCATTGTTATCATGAAACGCAGTTCTGATTGTCACGGGTGATAGCGACCGAATTGTCCCCTCTTGGAATGCTCAGAGACTTGCACAAGCTATACCTGGATCCCACCTTGAAGTAATTAAGCATTGTGGGCATTTGCCCCATGAAGAAAAAGTGGAAGAGTTTGTTTCAGTTGTTGAAAAGTTTGTGCAAAGAGTTTTTGGTGAACCAGAGAAGCAATGTCTGGAAGCTGTAACATGAAATATGTCTCATATACTTTGGAATTTTTCTTTCCAAATGAAGATTAGTGAGTTTGAATTGCAAGACTTAAAATTAGTCATATGTAAAAGTTACTGCTCTTAAACCCCATAATATCATCCATTAGGATATGGAAACATGGCTCAGCCAAACAATTAAAAGATGCTCATAATGTTACTTCGATGTACAAGATAAGTTGCAATTTCACATTATACTATAATATTGTTATTGTTGATGATAATGATAATTTTACTATCTATCCTATTAATTCCTAGGCCTTACAATGATAATCATCATACTCCATACATCTAACTTAATTCGGGTTAATATGTATGAATATATATATATATTTTAAGTTGTCTGTTTTAGTGCTTTAAATTATACTACTAATTTTAGTTTTCTTGTCTAATTTTAATTATTTGGTTACTCTCTATTTTATCTTTTACTCCTTTTTTTTTAATGATTTTTATCTTTTTATGAAATCTATTTTAGCTTTTACCTAAAAAACACAACAACAACAACTTTTATTGTGGATATGTTGTTACAAGTTGCAACTCCCTCTGTCCAGGTGTGACTAGTTTAGTGAGTGTAACATTGGCAACTTGGTATTCTAGCCTTCTGATTGCAGCATTATGGAAATGGAATGGAAAGAAGCACATTACATATAGAGAACTTGCTGGGAGCATCTTTGGTTGGTATTTTCTAATTTCAATTCCACTTTTTATTGTTAATATTAATATAAGAAAAGAAACAACTATGAGTGAGTGACATCAACAAGAAGAATATTATAAAGAAAAGATAAAAACTTAAAATTGATTCAAGGTCAGCTTTATGTTTATGATAGACCACTACATAAATTTGTTGATTAGGACAACTCAGATCAGATATCCAAGAATTGGGAAATCTAGAAAAAGAAGGAATTCAGACTTAATTTTTCCCATTTCATCTGTAATTTAGAATGGCGTAACTGACTGGTTTGAGCTTATCATACTTGTACTTGCTTGTTAGATGTCTGCTATTGTAGCTTGAAAGTTTTCTTGTCTTTGATTGTTGGATGCCTGCTATTGTCACAATATCTGAGAAAACTATTATTAATTATCTTCTAGTGGCTACTTGTACAATGTTTACAATTCAAGTCCACTGCCATGGACATGTATATAGGGTGAAGATGAAGTTACTCCTGATGAAAATTGTATACTCCTTTGTCCTTCTAATTCTTCTATATAGAACCTTTGTATTGAAGCTTTGTTGGGTACATTTCTGAGCATTAGAACATTACCACTTGATTCCAAATCCTATTCCCTACCTGAAACGTAAGGCACAACTTGTTTGAACTTGATACCTACCATTTCTCACTTGATGAGCTATAGTGCTTGTGGTCATTTGTTTTAAATTATGGCAATTATTTTCATGAGTTACATGTGATGCACTTGTTTTTCCAACTACAGTGCTTACATACACTTAAAATATCTCGGTATTTAGAATTTGAACCTGTGTTTTAAGTTGGATCTTTTAACTGTTTTAGCTTGTATCGCTTTCTCACCATATGTATTTCTGCTTATTTGACTGGAATTTTTCCCTGATTCTTGAAGGATTCTGGGGTTATTGGTCTGTTGCACTTTTTCAGCAGGTGCCAGTCTTAAAATGATAGATTAATTATGATATGCGTTCCTCCTTATTTCTTATTGTTTATTTCTTTCATTTATTATTTTTTTTTTGGGGTCAAATACTAATTCCGGTGTTGCATGCTTCTATGGGAATTGTAGTCATGAACCATCAATTCTATAAAAACCCTGTAATTTAACTGATTAAAGTACCTTCTTCATTACAGTTTAGGTTACGGCCTACTGAGGTTTGAGCTCTTATAATTTGCACATAAACAGACATGGAATCCTTTATGAATGTATAACTAATGTCTCAGATAGGATAATGAGCTTCAAATGAACTGTGTAAATTGGGTTTAAATGAATGGTTACTTCATATTTGTGACAAGATGAGGTTGAAACCACATATCATAATGCTCTAATTTCTAGCAAAGCAAAGTGTGATTGTTAACGTTGCTTTTCCGAACATTGATGCTCTATTTTTTTTTTTT